>NC_043973.1:55934359-56135984 GCF_902148855.1 Sphaeramia orbicularis | reverse complement strand
AAGAAGAAGAAGAAAGTCTGATTTCCACATGTGTGTGAATGGGAACACTGTCCAAGACCATCTGGAGTCTGGAAACACAGGAAACACACCAGTGAAGACTAAACTAGACTAGACTAGATAGACTAGATAGACTATTAGATTTGATAGAACTTTCTTGATTCCTCAGGACATTAAACTTCCAGTATCACCAGAACACCCAGTGCGCACAAAGAAGAAATATTACACCTCAAAAGGAAAGAAAATAGTTAAAATAACTATACATATATATATATATATAATATATATATATATATATATATATATATATATATATATATGAACAGAGGTGAGGATGTTTTTATTTTTTTTTGTTTTTTTTATTATGAAAAAAAAAACACCAATCAACAGGCCTACTTCTTTTTTCAGTTAACGGTTGGTCCTATCACATGTCCAACAGCTGAACATTTATCTTTAATTGAAACTAAAAATACATGAAACATTTAATTTTCTGTGATGGCCACATCTGTGATGTGGGAGGGGCCTAATTCAGTTTCAGGACCATGGATAAGGGCCGATCACAACAACATGGGAGAGGATTTAAGACTCAGAGTGTAAAACAGAATATCAAACCTACAGATTCAGATGCAGTTGAACATGGACACTGGAGCCTGCAGACGTATGTCTGGACTAGTGATGAGCAGACCAGCTGGTTACCTGGGGGCGGGGTCAAAAAATCCAAATAATCACAGGGGCTTTTACAGTTTACTCAAACTTCTGTCATGTTGAATTAAACCTGTTTTTTTCCAAACGGTTTCACAACAGTCGGACTCACATGGGACCATGTGGTCGATTGGTCCATGTTTGTGGACATGACACTGATCTGTCATTAACCCTTAAAGACCCAAAAGCCTAAACCATCTACTGATCTAAACTGTTTAATACCTGTTGATCCACTAATTCTATCAATACATGTCAATAATTGGTGTCAAATACAGTTCTTCATATTTTCATGGTCATCAGATATAACCATATTTGGACGTTCAGAGGCTCCGTAGTTACTGTGGAAACACCGTCATCTTCTCCAACATTGATTCTCCAATAAAACCCATGGAGTTGGATCAATGACAGTGGATGGAGATACTGGGTTTATGTTCAGTTAATGACAGATTGGACTGAAAAAGACACTGTTTATTCAGTTTCATCTGTTTCTGATATAATAACCTTTGAATTTACTCTTTAGTTTGAATGAACGTCTACATGATCAGTGAATTAAATGTAGGAAAATACAGGATTTACATGAAAAATGTAAAATGCAGAGATTAATATTAGAATAAATGGTGACAAATCAGTTAAAAAAGGTTAAATAAATTTAGAAAAAAAAAGTAATTTGAGAACTGACATGAAAGTACAACTGTGTCTTTAAGGGTTAAATCTCTGATTGTGTGTTTTTACCAATGTGTTGTTTCTTTTTTACATTTGTAAAACTATTTCCTGAGGCGACGAATTTCCTCGACACACCCTGAACCTCAGACACTTATTCACACAAACACCATGACCCATCCAACACGCCCTGATTACACATACCTGCACACAAACACACACCTGCACACAAACACACTCTAATACACACTTCAACACTTTCCCCGGCGATAAGCCTGGACACACACTGAGCCACACCCTCCCTGTCCTGTTGCCGTGTCAACACCACACCCTGAACACACACCTGTGGGGGTTTTCAACAGCGAGCCGACTTTCACCTCAGTCACAGGAACCGTTTGTACTTTTTCCATCTGACGTGACCTTTGGTTCACACATGAAGACCAGACCTGCTCATTTACACAGTTTATTCTACTTCCGAAAAGAAAAACACACATGTGAAAGATACACGAATTTGGACGTAAATACACCAACAGTTTGTGGTTTATTACCATTTTCACCTCAGTGTCATGTTATAATGTGAAATTTTTTTTGTCAGAACCAAATATTTCATCTTATACCAACATAAACTATTATTTATGACAGTAAATACAACAGTATGCAATGTTTCAAATATAATTAAATGACCTGTGATAAGATAAAATAGACTTTATTGATAGTTTACAGCAGCACAAGACACTAGGAATCAAATACAATAGAAAAATAAATTACATGTTTAGGCTATAACATGATATTTGTGCTTTACACAAGACACCGTTTATATATTTCAAAAAAGTAGATTATAATAGAATACTTTAGTTCATAACAGGATATACTGACATTATAAGAAGGTTTAAAAGTTTTTGTTTGTTTGTTTTGGATTTTAACAACATATTAGGGTTAGAAAAATATTAGCATTTATAGTGAGCTATTTTCACATCATACAAAGACACTTCCATGTCATAACAAAATATGTTTGATTAGTAGAAAATATCTTAGTTCATAACATGTCTGAAAAGGCTTATTAAATGTTAAAAATCTATTTATACAGTTAGAAAAATATTTAAATTTATACCAGAAGATTTTATGTCATAAGAATGTTTTCACGGCATAACAAATACTGTATAAAACTATAACAAACTATTTGAAATTATGACACATATATAGATATTAAAATTGAATATTTTTATATAACTATATGCAATACCGACACCCTCCGCACCTGGTCCGACAGGTGGCGGTAGAGCACACATACACAGCCTCACCGGAAGTGCGTCACAATCACGGAAACAGCGGCGGGTTAGCGGTCTGTTGGAGAGTCTGTAAGTCATCTGTTCAGCTGTGATACGTGCTGTTATATTTATGCTACCGTTTTCTGACTGGGCCTGTTTAAATGACTGTTTATGTATGTATTTGACCGTGTCTGAATTTATGAACCATTATGAAGCTAACAGAGCTAACGCTAGCTGCAGACTCGGCATCATCCAGCTAACATGCTAATGCTAACAAGCGTCGTACAGGATGCTCCTCAATCGGTTAAATCTAAAGTAACTGGACTTGTATTTTGGCTTGATGACGTTTCACCTCTCATCCGAGGGGCTTCATCAGATCTACACACTGCTGGTGCTGGAGCCGGGTCTGTGTTCTCTCCCTGTGTAAACGCCTTGGAGGTCCTATGGATCCGGTTGTGTGTCTGCAGTACCGGCCGCACATCCAGGCCTTTGTGCGGTTAACGGGTCCGTTATGTCTACGGTGGAATTTGCGTGGCATAGTAGTTAGGACTGTATGATACGTGGGGAGATGTTTGCTGAATTCTACTCCCTGCCGAAAACAGCCCCCCCAAGTCAGCTATGAAGAGGACACTGTGCACCAAACTCCCCCTGCCCCACCAGAAGCTCCAAACGTCAGCTGTTCAAGTAGTAGTCCAGACACAGTATTCACCTTTGAAATACTCCGTGTCAGCCCACAACTAATGTTTATGTTGTCATTGTGTGTTTTGGTCTGATGCTCCGCCCATCACCCTTATTGTAGTTAATGAAAACTAACGAAATGACCAAAACTAGAATGGAAAAATCATTTTCGTTAACTGAAATAAATAAAAATTATACTTAAAAGAAAAAAAAACGATAACTAGCTGAAACTGTATTGTGTGCTGACAAAACTAACTAAATGGTATAAAAATTATGGGTAAGATTCCCTTTGTTTTCGTCTTTGTCAATATCGGATTGATATTCAATCGGTTTATTTCGCTCGAGTAATTTTAGCTGGTGGCACCATACGACACTTCACGGTCCGTCACTTGTGGTTTCCAGTCGTCTTCTGGTCCCCACTCTACCTGGAAACATGGAGACTAAAGTTGGAGAAAGCAGCAGAGTCCTGTCTGGGATTTATTTGAATACGACAGAGAAGAAGAGAAAAGAGACGACAAACTAACATTAATACTAAAACTAAACTAAAACTAAGCATTTAGAAATAAACAGAAACTAATAAAAACTAGCAAACCTGCTATAAAAAAGTAAAACTAGAGAAAAAAAAGTCTAAACTAAATAAAACTATAATGAAAATTATAAAACTATTAGAACCTTGCTGCCAATCACAGAGTGAGTAGTGTTTGTTCATCCAGGTTGGCAGATCCACTGAGCTGCATCTGAACATTTCTGATCACAAATGTCTGATGTTACTAAACCTAGAAGGACTCTGATTATTCCAAATACGTGGTGACAAAGTGAGAAACAAAACAAGGAGATGTATAGGAGATGGTTTAGAAACATGGAGACAGATGAAAGGGGAGAAGAATTTGAAGACCGACACCAGCTCTCCTTGGAAAAGAGACTGTGACCTGAGACCGGGTGAAGAGACCGGGCCCAGTATAAATACTGGTGTAGGACTGGTCTCTTGCCATAGTAGCTCCTTGTAGTAGACATTCATACTGGATCTGGTAACCCCTAGTCTGGGGGGGGGGGGGTGGGGTACCACTCTACAGTATTTGGAATGTGATTGCACACACGACTCCTTTAAGTTTTGAAGGTTTTATCAATCAATCAAAGTTTATTTATATAGTGCCAAATCATAACAAAAGTTATCTCATGACACTTTACATATCGAGCTGGTCCAAACCAGACTCTTTATATACCTTACAATTTGCACATTTTTTAATATTCTTTAAAAACACCTAAAGTAAGAGTGAATGCTAATATAATAATAATAATCATATTAATATGGCTGTGTGTCTGTTATTGGTGTCAAATTATGGAATCAGTTGAATGTGAATTGAAATTGTGTTGCTCGTTGTTGAGTTTTAAAAAAGCTTGAGTTTGTTAAATTCCAGGGCTATAAAGGTAAAATGATCTCTAAGTGACTGAAGAAATTGAGTGTGAATTACTTTGTGTTAATGTTTTATTTGCTGCAGTATGTTCTGTATATGTATGTGTTTTGTACTAAACTGAAATAAAATTATTCATTTAATATCAAACAGATAAAAAACGTAACTGCATTAAATTACAATATTATTTATTAGTTAATTGCTACACAGCTATGATGGTGTTAAGAGGTTGAATAAATCACATTTAATTTCATACCCTACAGTCAGACAAGAGTAAAATCAATCAGCCAGGGTGAGCGGGGAGCATTTCTCAGCAAGTTGTGACGGGGGGTTTGGTGCACACTGTCCTCTTCATGGCGGACTGAGGGGGCAGTTTTCAGCAGGGAGTAGAATTTGGCACAACAGGTGACAGGTGATGGCGTAGACCCCGCCTCTGTTAAGGGACAGTTGGTCCAGTTTGACTGATAGAGTCTTTCACACTTCTGTCCAACATGTATGTGTTCTCATTCTTACCTTCATGTTTTTCAGGTTGCAGAAGTGTTTCTGTCCGGTCTGTCTGTCTGCCCGTCCACCATGGCGGACATCAAGAATTTCCTGTATGCCTGGTGTGGAAAAAAGAAGCTGACGCCGAACTATGACATCAGGGCTGCAGGGAACAAAAACAGACAGAAGTTTATGTGCGAGGTCAGTCATTTGGTCAGTCTTTGTATTTATCCACTGTCCGTCAGTCCATCTAACTGTCTGTCTGTCACAGGTCCGCATTGATGGCTTCAACTACATTGGGATGGGAAACTCCACCAATAAGAAGGACGCCCAGACCAATGCTGCCAGGGACTTCGTCAACTACCTGGTCAGAGTTGGAGAAATGAAGGCGGCTGAAGTCCCATCTCTGGGGGTCGGTTCTGTTTGTTTGTGTTTTCTGAACCAAAATGATAAACCTGAGGCATGTTTCTGAATTTGACTTATTTTCATGGATCAGCAGCAGTGAGTTCCCCCTGGAACAGCTGTGTGTGTGTGTGTGTGTGCGCGCGCGTGTGTGTGTAACCTGTCTTTTTAACCCAATGTTAAAGGTGTAAGAGACTTTCGTGACCAATTTTTCATCAAATCTGTCCAACCTCAGTCATATCCTCAGTATCATGAATCATGAATCTGTTTGTCACTACTCACCTGAATCTCTTCCGTCATGGTGAACAGTTTCTTAGTTCCATCCACCAGAAACAAACCATATGTTTACAAACAAAGCCGGGAGGGAACTGGGGCATCTTCGGAATTTTGTCACGACGGGCATTGTGGGAAAGGGAGGTTTGTGCAGCCACCTGACTGTGGCAGCACAACCATATGATATTACATGGATGAAAAAAACACTCAAAAACATCTGAAATGCAGAAATGTCTGGAGGAATATGCATATAGGGAAGGGAGCTCCTGCCGTTTCTGCGTCGTGTCTGTTCCAGCTGCCGCTGTCAGGCGGCTGCACAAACCGGCGTTTCCCACAATGCATGTCGCGACAAAATTCCTCAGATACCCCAGTTCCCTACTGACTCTGTTTGTAAACACATGGTTTGTTTCTGGTGGATGGAACTAAGAAACTGTTCACCATGAGGGAAGAGATTCAGGTGAGTAATGACAGACAGACTTACAGACAGTGGTGGAGAATCCCAGCTCCATAAAGTAAAAGTCCTGCCTTGTATTTGTTCCAACCATTTACTGAACCAGCCCATTTTGATGAGCACAACTCCTCATCCAGGTAGGTGGGATAATCAGTGGAATCACCTGTGTTAAGTGAACAGGTAATAATAATAATGGATTGGATTTATATAGCGCCTTTCTAGACACCCAAAGCGCTTTACATAATTGACCCATTATTCATTCACTCTCACATTCTCCCTCTGGTGGTGGTAAACTACATCTGTAGCCACAGCTGCCAGGTAGAACCAATACATGGCAGGACTTTTCCTTTATGGAGCTGGGATTCTCCACCACTGCTTACAGATTCATGATACTGAGGATATGACAGAGGTTGGACAGATTTGATGAAAAATTGGTCACGGAAGTCTCCCGCACCTTTAAATACACATCTAGAGTCAACCGATATGGGTTTTTCTAAGGCTGATGCTGATTTTTAAAAACAATTTGGTCAGCCAATGGCTGATATTTAAGGCTAATTTATTATATTTTGATTTTAAATCACATTGAATGTAAAATACAATTGAAACACTCAGATAATTAAGATTTTTATGCTGCAAAAAAATTATTAATACACGTACACATAGTACTCTGTTAACATTTGTTGAACTTCAACTGCTGCCCACACAGGTGCCTGATCAATATCTAATAACATTAAAAAAAACAAAAAAATTAAGGTCGATATCAGCCTTATTTTTTTTTAATATCAGTCCACATCTCGGAGTCTCATCAGTTTGGATTAAGTCTTTCCTCTGAAGGAAACGGAAGGGTCACTTGTCTAATGCTGCATTCAGGTGCTGTCAGGAAGATGTTCCTTTCCTCTAGTGAATTTGAAATTACCAGTGTGTTGTGTTCAGGTGCTTTTGTTGTGGTAGTGAAATGAAAACTGTCTGCCACACAGCTTATTGTGACCTGATACTGAGGTAAAACAGTTCTGGATGAGTTCATTCATCTGATACTGTACTTTTTTAAACAGTTTTTGGAAATTGTGCATGTTATAAATCTGTAAAATCATCCGCTAACAGCAGCAGAACGCTAATAAAACCATTGTTTATTATTGACCTTGAATCCCTTGTTGCTCTCCACCATGTTGAAAAGGTCAAAGGTCATTATCATCTCATGGATCAAATTTTTTCCCAGTTCTCCAGTGGAAAATACGACATGAAGGTGCGTTCATGTGCAGTTTTGGAGTTCATACTTAGTGTTTACCCTAATTTCCATGGTACCCGAAGGCAGCATTATTCTAGACAGAAACGGAGTCTGAAAACGTTACACACTTTATCCAGTGACAAGTTCAGCTGACAGGAAAAGGTGGAGTTGGTGATTCGACAGGTTTGATTGTGTCGACTGAACCCAGGTTGCTGTCCTCAGGTGGGTGATGTACCTGATGGAGGAGGAGGAGGAGGAGAAGGGGGCGGAGGAGGAGGAGGTAATGAAGGCTTTGGAAACCTGCCGTCCACCGGTCCACTGCCCCCTCACCTGGTGGTGAAAGCTGAACAAGGTAAAGTCAAACTGAACTTAATATAATAATAAAGTAATTAGCACTTTATCACTTCATTTTCATTTTCATTATGATTATTATTAGTAGTTTTGCTATTATATAAAGTGTGTGTGTGTGTGTGTGTATATATATATATATATATATATATATATATATATATATATATGTATAGAGAGAGAGAGAGAGAGAGACATACTATGCGTATTATAGTATAATTACTCTTTATTATTATTATTACTTTATTTCTCCGAGTACTTTCTAATGTGTAATTGCCTGTTTTTTCACTACTGTTTTTATAGTCATAGAAATTATTTCAGCCTTAGTGTGTTATTAGAGGACATAACAAGACTTTACTTTTGTAAAATTTGTCAAATTTTTACACACAGTAAAACAAAACCACTGAAGAAAAGGAACACAAGCAAACTCACAGCAGCTTTAATGAACCTGAAACAGACGCAGATTTACCTCAGAACCTTTACCTGGAATCATGAGTTAAAGGGTTAATATGTGAACCTTTACCTGCAGTCAGTGTTGAAAGGGTTTGAAGATACACTGGTTTCTGATGGTGGCCCTGGATCCTGTTTAGAGTAAATATTTGTGGTTTCAGAGGAGGGCCACAGTGTCCCTATCCCAGGTGTGACAGGACTGGGTTACTCTGGAGGAGGAGGACCTGGGTGGGGAGGAGGAGCAGGAGGAGGAGGAGGAGCAGGAGGAGGAGGAGGAGGAGCTGAGTGGGAGCGAGGAGCCAACCTGAAGGAGTACTACGCCAAGAGAGATGAACAGGAAGCTCAGGCGGTAAGACATCGCTGTTCACATGATGCTCTGAAATCCAGTCCCAAACCGGGTTCAAAAGTGTCTTTTTTTTTTTTTTTTTTTTTTACAGACTCTGGAGTCGGAGTGGACCTGAACGCCAGTCTCCATGGCAACTGGACGCTGGAGAACGCCAAGGCCCGTCTGAACCAGTTCTTCCAGAAGGAGAAAACCAGCGCTGAGTATAAATACAGCCAAGTGGGACCGGACCACAACAGGTCTGGATCAGCTGGGGGGGTCCGACCACAACAAACCACGAGAAATGCCTCACTTTGTTTATTTGTTTAAACAAAAAAAATAATCAATTTATATACATATGTAATTTACCAAAGGGTACATACAGAGATTAACAGTAACCTGCTGGACTCATAGTCATGATATGTCAGTCGAATGAAACGGACCCATTAGAGAAGCATTCATTCAAAAGAAAGGAAAGAAAAACAGACATGAGGTAGACGTCAGTAAACGGAAAATACCAGCTGTGTTCGTGTAAGAGTCAGGCTACGTTTGACCTGTTCAGTCACATGAAGGATTCAAAAAACAATATATACTGGAAAAGCAGTCCGCCAAGGCAGAATAGCCCACCCCCCATCACCACCAAAATGTAATCATTTGTTCCTTGTGCCATTATCAACATTTCCTGAAAATTTCATCCAAATCCATCCATAATTTTTTGTAGTTTTCTTGCTACTAGACAGACAAATGACCAAAATGTAATCATTTGTTCCTTGTGCCAGTATCGACATTTCCCTGAAAATTTATCCAAATCCGTCCATAATTTTTTGAGTTATCTTGTTAACAGACAAACAGACAAACCCAGATGAAAACATAACCTCTGTTGTTTCACTTGGCGCAGTAATAAGACAGAAGACACTAAAGACTTCCCACATTCCATAATAATAAGAGTACATCTCAGGGTTTCTTGTCCATAAACTATTTTTTGACGGTTTCTCTGGTACCAGCAGCAGAGTTCTGTGTGACCCAGTGGTAGTGTTAGAGCAGGTACATCCTATGAAGTCTGACCTGCAGGAACCTACGACAAAACCCCGCCCACACCATGTGTTGGTGCATTGTGTTGGTGAAGTCGGCGTGAGTGTGTGAGGGAATGTTCAGTTTAGAATCAAACACAGGAAACGGACTTCACCCTCACTCTGACCTACTCCACCTGGAAATTTAGATGACGCATACTGAATGCTTGTGTGATGTGAGGCACGGTGGCGTCTGGATGGTCCTGTATGTTTTTTCTGCTGGACTGCTGTGAACCCAGAGACCTCCGGAGTGTGTCGGCTACACCACAGAGATCTCACACCGTTTGAATCCACAGTGAACCCAACTTTCAGGTGACCAAAAGTGTGTGGACGGCTGCAGACACGTGTTTATGGATCTGTTTGGTCCACAGAGGATGTAAAAGCAATGACTGTAAAAACAGTCATTGCTCTGTTGAAATGGAAAAATAGTCTCATCAAAACTGGATGAAGCTAAATGAAACCTGAAAACTGCAGAATAAAACCCAAAGACACAAACTACGGATCAACAGGACGTCCACATACTTTTGGTCACTGCTCATATGCCGGGAAAGTCCTGCTTGTACTGAGGCTTTTCATCTGATCTGGAAGGAACAGAAAGTCATGAGTGTGGCAGCGACAGCAGAAACGTCCCAGCCAAACAGACAGAAGACATGGGGCAGCGTTTAGGTGAACTAAGCTGCCTCATGATGCATTCGGCCCAGTCTGGTTGTGATGTTCTGCTGTCGCTGTTCACCCAAGGGCTGATGCAGACTCAGCTGTCCAATGGTGTTTTTTAATCCAAGTCTGGCAGAAAAGCATACAGGCTTTCACCCTGACAGCGGGGCAGGTGAGTCTACCGCTGCACTTTGGCTTTGGACCACCGCCTTTCATCTGAACACAGGAAGTGAAGGTGTTTGTGTTTGCATCCACAGGAGCTTCATAGCAGAGATGCAGCTGTTTGTCCGGCAGCTCGGCAGAAGTAAGACTCAACACATCTGTGTCCCAACAGCCACTGTTTCATTTCATTTCATTTATTTTATTATTTAGACGGGGACAATGCACATTATACATGGAACCTTAAACAGGACAGATGTAGTGGTGCCAGGTTGTAGCACTAGTGCTATTTCACCTGTAGTCCTTTGGCAGGCTGATGTTAGCAGTAAAAAAACAGACATTAATAAAAACTAAAACATTAAAAAACAGTAAAAAATGCATATTTATAACTCCATCTGTATAAAATATTCATTCACATCCAACCATTCACTCTTATTCATCCACTGCAGTCTGTCACAACACACTCTAAACATGTTTACATTGCATTAAATCTATAGTTTGGTTTGACAGTAGCTGTTTTTTCACCATGCGGGAGAATGTGTAATAGTTTGTAACTGTTAGTAGTTCTGTTGGTAATGTGATCCACTGTCGCATGGCCACACATGAGAATGCTGAATTTACAAATGTTGTTTTGTGTCTTGGAATCCTGCACTCGCCGCATGCTGTTGATCGAGATTGTTTCAGGTGTGAGTGCAATGTTTCACATGTCAGAATGTTTGACTGCGTCCTGCAGGGATCACCGCTCGAGAACACGGCTCCAATAAGAAGCTGGCAGCCCAGTCCTGTGCCCTGTCCCTGATCCGGCAGCTGTACCACCTGGGAGTCATTGAGGCTTATTCTGGAATCACCAAGAAGAAGGAGGGAGAGACGGTACGTGGACAGAAACCACCTAATCACACCTGATCCCGCTGGACCGCATCTGTACAATGAGCAAAAGCAAACAGTCTATACTCAGCCTGGATCACCTCCACCGGTTCCATTTAGAACCCTGATAATCCAGATTAGACCATCTGGATCCCATCAGGATGGTCCAGTCTAAGGAGGATTTAAAAAAACAGTACAAAAGCAACATGGAGGAGTGAAATGTTAGATTCTTATTTTCACAGACCACCTGTGGACATCGGTACACGCTCAGTGTAAAAAAATACAAAACATAATGCATCCATATGTGAAAAGTAAACCAGACACTTATGTAACAGTTGATCTGTCATGCTATTGGGCTAAGTGCTTTTGTCAAATGCTTGTCAGACAGTAGCAAGCAGACTCTGGAAGTATTTTCACAACTGTCTAACTCAGACACAATGGACCTCAGTCTGTGGACCCATTGAATCCAGGTGTTTCTGTTCTAGCAGGGGTCTGGGATCCAAAACAATAAGGACTAATGTCAGAATAGAGTTTGATATTATGGGATAAATATCCTATTGATATTAATATTGCTGTTTCTGTGTCCGATCCTCCTGAGCAGGACATCTGACAGCTGGAGACATGATGTGTCCACATATTTATGTCCATAGAGTTTAGAAAGATCAGTATTTCACTGTAGTTTAATGGTAGATTTTCTTCCTCAGTCAGATGTGATGACAGTAGATGGTTAGGAAAAAGAATCAGTAAAATGAGCAAAATGATCAACAAAATAAATAAAAATGAAAAACACAGGCCTGAAAAAGAACAAAAAAAAAAAAGCCTCAAAATGAACAAATATGAGCAAACCAAGCATGAAAAATGAAGAAAACAGCATCATAATGAGCAAAATACACAAAAAAAACCAAAGTAGATGGTTAGAAATTTAGAGGAAAACATTGAAAATCAGTCATGGATATTTGTTGATTAGTTTGTTCATTTTGTTGATTATTCTGGTCTTTTTTAGCTTACCGGCCGACAGGCCGTAAGCTATTGTTGTCATCTGTCGTCCATCACAAAAATTTCAATCGTCTTCTTCTCCGAAACTACAATTCTGATTGACTTCAAACTTGGTATACAGCTTCTGTATGATCATGTCAACAAAATTAGTGAAATTATTTGGATCCGGATCTGATTGTGGATTTGGTGCCACTTTGAAAAATGTCCCCATTATAAGAGATAGGAAGTGGATCGATGCAATAACTCAGTAATATAAATGATATCCAGTGTAAATTTCTACAGTCCAGCCCTGATGAGGAGATGACCAAAACATAATGTCCACATGCAGATGAGGATCTTCTTCTGGATCCAGGAACTTACAGAAAATTTAACATGGGCTCTCATGGGGAAAAAATTTCAATCAACTTTTTCTCCCAAACTCCAGTTCTGATTGACTTCAAACTTGGTATACAGCTTCTTTATGATGATTTTAACACAAGGTATTGAAATTATTTCAATCCAGATCTGATTCTGGATTTGGTGCGACTTTGAAAAATGTTCCCATTATAATGCATAGGAAGTGGATTGATCCAATAAATCAGTAAGTATCAGTGATATCAAATTGGAATTTGAATTTTTTACAGATCTGATTGGAATATGACCAGAACATGGGCTATTTCTGTAATATAATAAATACACAGAACTGGGTGATAATAAATGGCATCTGGATACATTTCCCAAAGCTTTTAATTTGGCCGGTAAGCTACAGGGCCATTGGTCCGATTTTTTACTCATTATGTTGATTATTTTGTCCATTTTGTTGATTATGTTGGTCTTTTTTTACTCATTTTATAGATTATTTTGTTCATTTTGTTAATTATTTTGGTCTTTTTTACTCATTTTTTGTTGATTATTTTGTTCATTTTGTTGACTATTTTGGTCTTTTTTACTCATTTTGTTGACTATTTTGTTCATTTTTTTGATTATTTTGGTCTTTTTTTACTCATTTACTCATTGACTTGGAACACCCAGGATCCAAGACCTAGTCATTTCAGATCCTTTAAGGAAATTAAACTTTAAGGAAATATTGATGTTTCTGTGTCTGATCCTCCTGAACAGGAGATCTGACAGCTGGAGACATGATGTGTCCACATATTTATGTCCATAAAGTTTAGAAACATCAGTATTTCACTGTAGTTTAATGGTAGATTTTTCTTCCTCAGTCAGAAGTGACGACAGTAGATGGAAATTATTATTTACAGTCAGAGCAGGAAAAATATTTGAGACATTTAGAGAAAGAACATTGAAAATCAAGAGTCAGGGAGAAAAAAAGAATACAATCAAAGTTGATATAAATTCAGTCCAAATCATCTGTGGGTCTTTTTGGAAACAAATTAGTCCTTATTGTTTTGTATCCCAGACCCCTGTTAGAACAGAAACACCTGGATTCAATGGGTCCACAGACTTTGGTCCATCTGTGTCTGAGTTTGGTAATTACGCTATGAGGCTAACGATGTGTAAAAATACACTTGTTTTAAACCCCGATTCGGTGCCTTCTGTGTTTTCATCCAAAGTGTGTCCAGAGTGTTCAGAGTCTTCCGTGATGTCTGATCCTGGATTGAAATGTTGAGACAGTGACTTTGTGTTTGTGTCCAGTTGGAGGCGTTTGAAGTCAACGTGTCTCCAGACCTGGAGCAGCAGCTGGCTGGCGTCATCCAGGAGCTGGGAATCCACATCCCCCCTCCTGTAAGACCTTGGACCGATGCTAACCTCAGTCTTTGACCCTGATGTGTGTTCTGGTCTCTAACCTGGACTCCCATGCAGCCCGCAGACCCCAGCACCCCGGTGTCTCTGCTCCAGGGGAAGATGGCCATGTTTGAACCGTCGCAGAAACAGGGAGTCGCTGGTGTCGTCCCCTGGTCCCCCCCGCAGGTCAACTGGAACCCCTGGACCAGCAGCAACATCGATGAGGGACCCCTGGCCTTCGTGAGTCTCCAAAGACCCTCAGGAGAACGTCCACTCTTACACACTCTAAACCTGTTAAAGTTTGATGTCATAGAACCATTTCCTGTGCATATGAGTTGTAGTTTCTTGTGAATGCGTTGTTTAATAATTAGGGCTGGGTATCATGGCCACTTTCCTTAATCGATTCGATTTTGATTCATAAGGTTCTGAAACGATTAATTGCGATTCAATTCAGTATTAATTGATTGATTCAGATTCACTGCGTGATATCAAAGTACAATTTTGAGTTGTAACTTGATGATTTGACTACTGCAGCCATGCAACACAGAATCAATATTGATATTAGAAAGGAAATAAATCTGACATTTCAGCAGTAAATAGATGAATCTGCTCTGAAATAATGAACAGGACACAAACATGTCCATGTTTCTCCAGTGGATCAGAACAGACTTCTTCCTCATCTTTATTCTGTTTTATGCCTGGTGCTTCCAGCCTTAAGGCACATTACTATCACCCTGGGGCACCAACACCAGTTTGGCCCCCCTGAAACAGAATCATGTTGGGCCCTTGGTAAAAGAAACTCACTGGAGGGGGAGGGTGGGCAGAGCTTCGTGATTTCCGCTTTACTATTCCTCAAACTCTGCCCTCAGCTAGTGATTGAAGTTAATATTTCTCCAACGACTGGGTTCTGCGACCCGCCTCCACCGGCCAGTTCCTCCACACTGTGGGTTCGAGTTTGAGGCTAGGAGGACCTCCCACTGAGGGGTTTTCCCCACCCTTCCTCCCGCTGAGGGGTTTTCCCCACCCTTCCTCCTCATTCCTCCCACGCCAGAACTGTCGCGAGCAAGACCAAGATGCCTGGACCCGGCCGTGCTTCTGCATCGACAGTTTCTGGGTCATTTACTCGCAGTCCTACTCTGAAACATCGATCTCATCCACCATTAATCGATTATGCAAAATTAAAAAGAAATCAATCAAATCAATTTTTTACCCTGCCCTATTAATAATAATTAATAATGAGGCTTTGTTTTTATCCAGTGTACCCCAGAGCAGATCAGTAGTGACCTGCACAATGAGCTGATGTACCAGCTGGAGCATGACGACAACCTGCAGAAGGTCAGTCCAGTCCACAGGTGCATGCTGGGAGGTTTAGAGGGCAGTGAGCCGATGAGACAGAACGGTAACATGACGCTGTGCTGTTCAGACCCTGGCAGAGCGTGAGCAGCTGCCAGTCAAACAGTTTGAGGAGGAGATCATGCGGGCCGTTGACAACAACCCGGTGGTGATCATCAGAGGAGCGACGGGCTGCGGGAAAACCACCCAGGTCCCCCAGTACATCCTGGACCGCTTCATCAAGGGGGGCCAGGCGTCTGACTGCAACATCGTGGTCACCCAGGTAATGTCAGCGTTTCTCCACAGGTGTGTACGGCCACTCAGGCTAATGATAGTAACTGCATTTCCTGGTAACATCAGCCCAGGAGGATCAGCGCTGTGTCCGTAGCCGAGCGAGTTGCCTATGAGAGAGGAGAGGATCTTGGGAAAAGCTGTGGCTACAGCGTACGGTTCGAATCTGTCCTGCCCCGACCCCACGCCAGCGTCCTCTTCTGCACTGTCGGTACGTAAACACACCGCAGACACAGAACACAGAGACTGGCGTGTTTAACATGTTGGGTTGATGTTGACACATTTCAGGTGTTCTGCTGCGGAAGCTCGAAGCAGGAATCAGAGGCATCAGCCACGTTATCGTTGACGAGATCCACGAGAGAGACATCAATGTGAGTTCAGATTTCAGCTGATTGTCTGAACAGGACATCAGGTTATAAGATGAAGCCAGTAGGCGGAGCCAGTGGTATCAGTCTGAGTCAACTGTCTGCCTGTCTGTAGACCGACTTCCTGATGGTGGTCCTCAGGGACGTGGTTCAGGCCTATCCGCAGATCCGTGTCATCCTCATGTCGGCCACCATCGACACCACTATGTTCAGAGAGTACTTCTTCAACTGCCCCATCATCGAGGTCTTTGGTCGGACCTTCCCTGTTCAAGGTACCACTGATCTGACATGTGTAGGGCTGTGTATCGGCAAGAATCTGGGGATATGATACAAATCACAATACTAGGATCACCATACGATATATCACGATATATCATGATACTGTTAAAAAGGTCATTCTTTTTTTTTAAATGATTTCCTTGAATTACACCAGAAATCTTCACAAATGCTAAACACATTTTTATTTGATCCCAACAAGATCTAATGTTATATCACAAAATGTTTCTGTGTTCAAACTGAAATTGTGTTTTACAGACATTACAGTTTCAGATCCTGTTCAAATGTTCATATTCTATTAGTTCAGAACTAACATCAGAACAGAATTTTAGTTCAATCCCAACAAAGGAACTAACATTATTGAACAAAAGAGTGTTAAATAATAATAAATAAAATATAAACAAAAAGAAAAACAAAAATGAACCTCCACAATATCTGCATCTGAATAAATACCTAAAAATATTCATACAGTACTTTTTATTATTGATACAGTATTGTGAAATGAAATATCACGATATATTGCAGAACTGATAAATTCTTACAACCCTAGTAGTGTGTATGTGTTGAACTTCCAGTAGCTGGAATAATCCACTCAAATCACCTTTGTATGATCTAACCTAGACATGGGAAGCATCTCCTGTGGGGTTACGCTCATTTTCACATCTTATCTGTGGGAGGATTTTTGAATCAAAACCTCTTGTTCCTGTTTGTAGAGTATTTCCTGGAGGATTGCATCCAGATGACAAACTTTGTCCCTCCACCAGTGGACCGCAAGAAAAAAGACAAAGACGAGGAAGGAGGGGATGAGGACGTAAGCATGCGTGTTCTGATTTGACAGTAGTATGTGTCCGTCTGTCTGATGTGTGTGATGCATGTATGGACTCTTGTTGGCGTGTCCGCAGACCAACTGTAACGCCATCATTGGAAGCGGGTACACGGTGGAGACCAAGCAGTCGATGGCTCAGATTAATGAAAAGGAGACGTCCTTCGAACTGGTGGAGGCTCTCCTCAAATACATCGAGACGTTACAGGTGGCCGGCGCTGTGCTCATCTTCCTGCCGGGTTGGAACCTCATCTACTCCATGCAGAGACACCTGGAGACCAACCCACACTTTGGTAGGAATCGCCTCCAACCCCACAGCGGAGAAAAGCTGAGGGCTGTTCATTCAGTTAGTGTCACCCAAGGTTCTAAAAGTCGTCATGTGTCGTCGTCTGTCGTCCGTTACAAAACTTCCAATTGTCTTCTTCTCCGAAACTACAATTCCGATTGACTTCAAACTTGGTATACAGCTTCTTTATGATGATGTCAACAAAAGTTAGTGAAAGTATTTTGATCCGGATCTGATTCTGGATTTGGTGCCACTTTGAAAAATGTCCCCATTATAAGAGATAGGAAGTGGATCGATGCAATAACTCAGTAAATATAAATGATATCAAGTGTAAATTTCTACAGTCCAGCCCTGATGGGGAGATGACCACAACATAATGGCCACATGCTGATCAGGATCTTCTTCTGGATCCGGGAACTTACGGAAAATTTAACATGGGCTCTTATGGGGAAAAAATTTCAGTCGTCCTCTCCTCCGAAACTCCAGTTCTGATTGACTTCAAACTTGCTATACAGCTTCTGTATGATGATGTCAACACAAGGTATTGAAATTATTTCGATCCAGATCTGATTCTGGATTTGGTGCGACTTTGAAATATTTCCCCATTATAAGAGATAGGAATTGGATTGATCCAATAAATCAGTAAGTATCAATGATATCAAGTTGGAATTTGAAGTTTTTACAGATGTGATTGGAATATGACCAAAACATGGGCTATTTCTGTAATACAGTAGAATAAATACACATAACTGGGTGATAATAAATGGCATCTGGATACATTTCCCAAAGCTTTTAATTTGGCCGGTAAGCTACAGGGCCATTGGTCCTATTTTTCATTTTAGTTTAGTTTTATTTAGTTTTGCCTTTTTTTTTCTCTAATTCAGTTAGTTTTAATTCATTTGTAGAGCAGGTTTGGTAGTTTATATTAGTTTTCATTTTTTTCTAAATGCATAGTTTTAGTTTAGTCGTATCTTTTCTCTTCTTCTCTGTCGTCGTATTCAAATAAATCCCAGACAGGACTCTGCTGCTTTCCCCCAACTTTAGTCTCCATGTTTCCAGGTAGAGTGGGGACCAGAAGACGACTGGAAACCACAAGTGACAGACCATCAAGTGTTGTATGGTGCCGCTAGCTAAAATTGCTAAAGCAAAATAAATCGCTTTCGTATCAATCTGGCATTGATAAAGACGAAAACGAAGGGAATTTTATAAGTTTTAGTTAGTTTTATAAGTTCACAATACAGTTTCAGTTTATCGTTTCTTTCTTTTAATTATAGTTTTTATTTATTTCAGTTAACAAAAATGATTTTTCCATTCTAGTTTTTGTAATTTCGTTAGGTTTCATTAACGATAATAACCTTGGTGTTACCAAAGCCTTTGTACGAACAAACCATGAAATCATCCTCCAAACTGGTAATAAACGCATAATCAGTCAGGTTGTAATGGAGAGGGTTGTGTTTGTTTGCTTCCAGGAGGTAACAGGTACCGCATTCTGCCGTTACACTCCCAGATCCCCCGTGAGGAGCAGAGGAGGGTGTTTGAACCGGTTCCTGACAGCATCACAAAGGTCGGTGATAAAACCACAGAAGGTTAGAGCTCATACTGCCTCTGGTTGTATCTGACGTTTACATCTGATGTTCCAGGTGATCCTGTCCACCAACATCGCAGAGACGAGCATCACCATCAACGACGTCGTCTACGTCATCGATTCTTGCAAGTGAGTCTGATTGCTGCTAAAAGTGGAAGTTTCTTCTTTGATGTTTGCGCGTCTCACTCCATGTTCTTTGTCCAACAGGCAGAAGGTGAAGCTCTTCACCTCCCACAACAACATGACCAACTACGCCACCGTCTGGGCATCCAAGACCAACCTGGAACAGAGGAAAGGCCGAGCTGGCCGTGTGCGACCCGGCTTCTGCTTCCACCTTTGCAGCCGAGCGCGGTTTGAGCGGTACGATGCTGCGTTGTCCGTCGGCATAAAAGCGGCGGTGTTTCCTCGGGTCGTGCTCACAGTTGTTCCCTGTCCCTTCAGCCTGGAGACTCACATGACCCCTGAGATCTTCAGGACGCCGCTGCATGAAGTCGCTCTGAGCATCAAACTCCTGAGACTCGGCGCCATCGGACACTTCCTGTCCAAGGCCATCGAGCCGCCGCCGCTGGACGCAGTCATCGAAGCTGAACACACTCTAAGAGGTTCGACTCGTACACGATTTGATTTCATGAGTTTGTTTTTTAAGACGATTATCATAACAGTGTTTCTGTGACTTTAAACTCACAGCAAACAGTTTAACCCTGAAAAGCCTCTGTTAAATAAAGGTGGTGCTTGTGTTTCAGAGCTGGATGCTCTGGACACCAACGACGAGCTCACTCCTCTGGGTCGGATTCTGGCCAAACTGCCCATCGAGCCTCGTCTGGGGAAGATGGCGATCATGGGCTGCATCTTCCAGTCAGTTTTTCTTTTGGTCTTCAGTCTCTTTGTAGTTTGTGTGTCTGTGTGAGTCTGTTAAAGCCTATGGGTGTTTGTGTGTGTGTCGCCCTCTAGTGTTGGAGATGCCATGTGCACCATTTCAGCCGCCTCCTGCTTCCCGGAGCCTTTCATCAGCGAAGGCAAACGTCTGGGCTTCGTCCACAGAAACTTTGCTGGTACCCGCTTCTCTGACCACGTGGCCCTGTTGTCAGTGTTCCAGGCATGGGACGACGTCAGGTGAGTCTGAGCACTCCTAGCTAAAAGGGGGCGGGGTCTGTTAGTGATCAGTCACCTTAACGCTGCTGCGTTGCTGTTCAGGATCAACGGCGAGGAGGCGGAGATTCGATTCTGTGAACACAAACGTCTGAACATGTCAACTCTGAGGATGACCTGGGAGGCCAAAGTCCAGCTGAAGGAGATCCTGGTCAACTCCGGATTCCCTGAAGGTACCTGATCGGGAGCACACATGGCTGAAACATTCTCAAGGTTTTGGTTTTTCAGTCTGGCTCCTGGATTTGACCAGAAAGAGTTGAATTTTTCAGGCTTTGTGAGGGAAGTCTTTGTTTATAGAAGCTGAGAAAACTTGGATGTGAAGTCTGTATAACATCAAATGTCTGTGAACAGATGTTAAGTTCTTGTTCAACATGAACCCTGAACGTTGTTCAACACAAAGTGAAGACAAACTTTAACCTCCTAAGACCCAGGAAATGTCAGCAAAGTACAAGCTTTTTTGTTTTTTATTAAAGAAGTGCCTGTATTGGAAACATCATGATGCAACAGTTTTTTCAGATGCAGTTTTTAAAATTTTTATGGAATGTCCTTTGTGGTGGACAGTTTTCTTTTTTTTGTATAAAGTTGTGAAACTCTTGTCCACAAACGTGGACAGTGGGTCTCAGGAGGTTAAAGTAGTTTCCAGTGGCCTATCATGCTGAGAACAACATTTCATTATAAAAAGCATACATCATCTTTGAGACTGATCCACTCCTGTGTAAGTCCAGATTAAAACTCCATAAATACCCAACGGACAGGGGGAAATGAAAACAATTGCAGTCTTCTTCAGCTTCAGTTCTTATTTCCTGGTTTAGTTGTTTTTTCACCACTAGTTTTAATTTTAGTCGTAGTTTTTGTTTGCTCTAAGAACCCTGACCTGAAGTGACCTGACACTCTGTCAGACGTTTGAAGCCGTTCTCGTCCCCTCAGAGAGTCTGATGACGCAGATGTTCAACAACGTCGGACCTGACAACAACCTGGACGTGGTGGTGTCCCTGCTGACCTTCGGCCTTTACCCCAACGTGTGCTACCACAAAGAGAAGAGGAAGATCCTGACCACCGAGGGACGCAATGCCCTCATCCACAAAGTGTCCGTCAACTGCCCCTTCAGCAACCACGACCTGACCTACCCCAGCCCATTCTTCGTCTTCAGTGAGAAGGTAACATTGACAGCGGTGGTGCTTCATCAGAACCATATTCTCCTTCATTGTCGAAACCAACTAAATGAGCCATGTTCTAGTTGGCCTTCAGTTAGTAAAGGGAACGCGGCGGCTGATATGAGCGAGTTTGTTGCCGTTTCAGATCCGAACCCGGGCGATTTCAGCTAAAGGGATGACTCTGGTGAGCCCTCTGCAGCTGCTGCTGTACGCCTGCAAGAAGGTCAGCTCCAACGGAGACACCGTGGAGCTGGACGAATGGTGAGCATCCACACATCACAGTCAGTGCAGAGACGACGGGTGGTCGCAGGGGTTGGACCTTTGAGAGTTCACTCATAGAAACACGACGACATTCAAAACTTCAACCGTAGTATGTTATCGGAGGACCTAACAAGACTTTAGTACTTTGATGGAATTTTTCCAATTGTTATATCCTCCTGAGACCCAGCAATGCTTTTTTTTCCTCTGTAGGAGACAAGAGTTTCACAGCTTTATTGAAAAAAAAAAAAAAAAAGTTGTCCACTGCAGAATACATTCCATAAAAAAAAAAAAAAAAAAGCATCTAAAAAACTGTTGCATTACGCTGTTTCCAATAAAGGCAATTATTTAATGTAAAAAAAGCTAAAACTTGTACTGTCCTGGGTCTCAGGAGAATATTCTGTAGATGAAATTACCTTATTTGGTTCCTTACCCGTAAGTGGCAAAAAAAAAAATACAAGAAATAAATATAAAAAATACAAGAAAAACCCATGTAAGGTGAAAGGAACCTGCTTTTGGTCCCATTAGAACCTGCTTTTGGTCCCATTAGAACCTGCTTTTGGTCCCATTAGAACCTTCCTTTCGTCCCATTAGAACCTGGCTTAGGTCCCATTAGAACCTGGCTTTGGTCCCATTAGAACCTGCTTTCGGTCCCATTAGAACCTTCCTTTGGTCCCATTAGAACCTGCTTTCGGTCCCATTAGAACCTGGCTTTGGTCCCATTAGAACCTTCCTTTGGTGCCATTAGAACCTTCCTTTGGTCCCATTAGCCCCCATGTGTTCTAGTCCAGACCCCTGTCCACATCCACATGATCCCTTTGAACATCATTGCTTACATTAGTACCATTACTTCATGGAACTGGGGGGGACCAGAGAAAACCCCATGTATAGATCTGCTTTTATGTCAAAGATTGGAGTGTACTTTGAATTTATTACAGTTTTGATTTTCTGTACTTAATATTTGGAACCAATATTCACTTTTAAAGTCTTTGAAACGACCTTTGACCTTCATGTGTTCAGGATCAAACTGAAGATCCCTCATGAGGTGGCGGGCGGCATCGTGGGTCTGCGGGCGGCCCTAGAAGCCCTGGTGGTGGAGGTCACCAAAGACCCCGAATACATCCGACAGATGGACCAAACCAACCAACGGCTCCTCAACCTCATCAGATATGTGTCCAAACCGTCAGCGTGTGGACTCAACATGGCGCCCAACAACCAGAGGTGAGCCCCCATCAGAAGCACGGTCCAAAGTCCCAACCTGGATCACAATCTAGGACTAGAACCAGGGTTGAACCAGTGTCAGAACCAGGACCAGAACCAGGGTTGGACCAGTGTCAGAACCAGGATCACAACCAGGATCAGAACCAGGACCAAAACCAAGATCAGAACTAGAACCAGGGTCAGAACCAGGATCACAACCAAGGTCAGAACCAGGGTTGAACCAATGTCAGAACCAGGATCACGACCAGGATCAGAACCAAGATCAGAACTAGGACCAGGATCAGAACCAGGGTCAGTACCAGGATCACAACTAAGATCAGAACTAGGACCAGGATCAGAACCAGGGTCAGTACCAGGATCACAACTAAGATCAGAACTAGGGCTAGGGTCAGAACCAGGGTCAGAACCAGGATCAGAACCAGGATCAGGACCTGGATGGGACTGACCTCCTCTCACATGGGTTTGGTTCTGTTCTGGTTCTGTTCACAGGATGGGAGACGGCCCACCTCCTCCCAAGATGTCCCGCTTTGATGGAGGAGGCGGCGGCTACAGAGGGGGAGGAGGCGGCGGCTACAGAGGAGGAGGAGGTGGCTACGGAGGAGGAGGAGGTGGCTACGGAGGAGGCGGTGGCTACAGAGGAGGGGGCGGTGGCTACAGGGGAGGAGGAGGATATGGAGGAGGATACAGGGGATATGGGGGGGGAGGAGGAGGGTACAGGGGAGGAGGAGGAGGAGGAGGGTACAGGGGAGGAGGAGGATATGGAGGAGGAGGTTATAGAGGAGGTGGAGGCTACAGGGGAGGGGGAGGGGGAGGGGGAGGGGGAGGATATAGGGGAGGATACTAACACTGCCCCGCCCAGAGCAGTGGGTGGGTTCTGGAGTTCTGCTGTTGGTTCGGTTTCTAGTTCTAGTTAGTTCTGATTCATTATCGTCGTCAATAAAAACATTTGTACTGTGGCTGAAATCGGACTCTTTGTTTTTTTTCCACAACCAGAAAAACCAGCAAGTGGATGATTCTGGTCCGGTCTGGTCCGGTTCTCTGCTTGAACACAAAGAGGCTGTGGTTTCTAATGTTTTGGCCGCTCACCGTTAGCTCAGTGACAGCAGGTGAAGATGCACCATGACCACATATCACCACTAGGGGATGCCAAAGCACACGCACCACTATTCAAGTGTATTCAAGTCACTTCAAAAGAAGAACCAGTGAGTCTGTGAGCTGTAGCTGCTGCCAGAACCAGAACCAGAACCCTGGTCTGGGACATGTACCCACTGATCTACTGCTGATTACAGATAAACACACAGGGCGTCCAGCATTTGGCTCTGAGTCGATTTAAAGTGTTTAGACCATCTGGTGTCAAGTCAGTTCTGAGGAAGGTCTGGATTCTTTTAGGAATACAATAGAATACAATACAGTAGATTAGTATACAGGGTGTCCCATAAGCCTCCATACATAGGAGACATAATACTTATGGTTCTAACATGTATTTCTTTATATTTCTTCTTTATAGTTCTTCAGCAGACATGCATTGAAATGTGTTCCCAACAAAATAGCAGTCATATAGAGCATGTTATATAAATAAAAATGGTTTATGTCAAGAAACGTTTATTTTTCCTGTGTATGGAGACTTATGGGACACCCTGTAGAATGAAGTAGAATACAGTAAAATAGAATGCAATACAGTAGAGTAGAATACAATTTAAGTTTTTGTCTGTGGGTTCACACACCAAATGTGTCTTTGACCCATCATTAGACCATGCATCACACACTGCATGTCAGGAACAGTGTTCTCACCATATTAGGTGCCCAGGGAGCAAATGGGCGAGGTTTAGTGCCTTGCTCAAGGGCACATCAGCCAACAACTCTCCTCCAGTCCAGGGAATTGAACCAGCGACCTTTCAGTCACAAGCTGACTCTCCAGCCACCTAGGCCATGGCTTCCCCTACATGTCTGATGTGACGTGTCCTCCTGTGGGTGGGGCTTAAAGTTTCTGTGGGCGGGGCTTGGGCACAGATTTGGCCCCAAACAGGAAACAGGTGACCTGACTGTTCCGTAAACCACCCAAACATGTTTAAACTCCACTGGGAAGCACATTAGACACAGTACACATGGCTGGGGTCATGTGGAGTGCCTTCATTTAAATATTCATGTTTTTGTAAATTTATTGATGTGATTCCTGTCGTCGTCTTCTTCATGTCAGACAGGTGGGCGGTGCCCTAGCGCCCTCTACTGATAAGTCACCACTGTGTATCTGTAAATCTGAGAATGATGCAAAATAGAAAAATACTGAGAATACTATTAGTGACATTTCACACAAATGAAATGAAACTTAGATAAAGTCAGTCTAAAACATCCGGTATGTGTGTGTGTTCATAAGTCCAATCTGCTGCATATATAGACTCGTATTCACCTTCTCTGAACCTCCTCAAAGCTTCAGCAGGATAATGAATGAGCTACGATCATAGGTTTTTACTGTTTGACTGAAACACCACCAGGAGGCGCCACCGCATTGACCAGTTCACCCACACACACTGGTTCAGTCCTAGTCCAACTGTCACATGTCCTGTTGAAGAGCATTTAACAAAGAAAAACACCAATATTTCCCTGTAGTTTAATGGTAGGTTTTTCTTCCTCAGTCAGATGTGACAACAGTAGATGGAAATTATTATTCAGTCAGAGCAGGAAAAATATTAGAGACATTTAGAGGAAGAACACTGAAAATCAGAGTCGTGGATATTTGTTGATTATTTTGGTCTTTTTTTTTTACTCATTTTGGTGATTATTTTGTTCATTTTGTTGCTTATTTTGGTCTTTTTTACTCATTTTGTTGATAATTTTTTCATTGTTGATTATTTTGTTCATTTTGTTGATTATTTTGGTCTTTTTTTACTCATTTTGTTGATTATTTTATCATTTTGTTGCTTATTTTGGTAATTTTTTTTACTCATTTTGTTGATTATTTTGTTGATTATGTTGCTTATTTTGTTTTGTTTTTTACTCATTTTGTTGATTATTTTGTTCATTGTTGATTATTTTGGTCCTTTTGTTGATTATTTTGTTCATTTTGTTGATTATTTTGGTCTTTTTTTACTCATTTACTCACTGACTTGGAACACCCAGGATCCAAGACCTAGTCATTTCAGATCCTTTAAGGAAATTAAACTTTAGTGAAATATTGCTGTTTGTGTCTGATCCTCCTGAACAGGACATCTGACAGCTGGAGACATGATGTGTCCACATATTTATGTCCATAGAGTTTAGAAACATCAGTATTTCACTGTAGTTTAATGGTAGGTTTTTCTTCCTCAGTCAGATATGATGACAATAAATGGAAATTATTATTTACAGTCAGAGCAGGAAAAATATTAAAGACATTTAGAGGAAGAACATTGAAAATCAGAGTCAGGGAGAAAAAAAACTAAAATCAGTGTTGATATAAATTCAGTCCAAACCATCTGTGAGTCATTTTAGAAACAAAGAGAAGAATTGAACCCAAATGAACCAATGCACTGATATCTATCCCATAATATAAACTCTATATTGACATTAGTCCTTATTGTTTTGGATCCCAGACCCGTTAGAACAGAAACACCTGAATTCAGTGGGTCCACAGACTGTCGGACACAGAGTGTGTGCATGTGTGTGTAAAATATATATATATATATATATATATATATATATATATATATATATAATATGTACACACACAGTATGTATACACACACATAAATAAATGTCTAGCTGTTTGTGAACGTACAGATCCCTGTTCCCTGGATTCATGTCCTCATGTTTCTACTCAGGAACAAACTGATGATATTAAATGTTTTTCATCCATTTTTCATCCACAAATAGAGAAAAATTCACAGAAACACAAGGATGATCAATCAGTGACATTAACAATTGAACCGGATCATATCTGAATTAAACCTGAAACACACATGAATAAAGGATCAGAAACAGACTCAAACCTGCCTCCAAATGCACATTCATTAAACCAAAACCACTGAAGTTTTTCAGAACAAACTGAGCTTTTACAGTCAAACTGTGTCTGGATGCGCTCAGATGAATGAGAATAAACCACTTCATGTTCCTTAATTTTTCTCACTTCAGTTTGTTCTGAATTGTTTATTTATTTTGTCTGCTGCATTTGAGTGGTTTTAGTGTTTGTCTAAATGCTGGATTTGACATAATGAAGTGAATTTCTCTCTGATTTCAGGTCTGGTTTTTGTTCAGTTTCACAGATTTGTACTTTTATTCATTTACCACAAAAAAAGACAAATTCATTAAAGTGAACTTGATGTAAGTTTTTATTGTAACTAAAAACATTTCTGTTTTTTTTTCTTCTTGAAGTTAAAACACTTTGTTTCAACTCAAACTCTTTGTCATTAACACCTTAAATGAACAGTTTGACTGGAGGTTCAGTTTAGTCCCATTTACTGTTTTTTTCATTCCTGTTGTTTAAGGTTCAGATTTTACTCTAAATGTTTGGTTTTACTTTGTGAAATTATTCTTATATTACTTTACAAAACAGATTCAAACCTTGAACACTTTATGCATAAAACAGTGATGATGAGGACGTTTTAAAATTAAAACAAACAAACAAACTAAATGTTCTGTTAAAAACAGCTTGCATTTTCTTCTTTTCAGGTAAAAACACAGTTTTCATCAGAGAATCTAAGTTCAGCTTTAAAGTTCTTCCACTGAGACTTCAACTTTTTTTTTAACATTTATTTATTTTATTTATCTTTTATCATTTAAGTGTATTTGACTTTCTGTTGTTTTCTCCTCATTCTTTTCCAGACCACAGGAATCCTAACTGTGCAAAGGAGGTGCTTTTCATCAGTTCAGCCTTCAAAATACAAACACACAGCTGATTTGATAAAGTCTGTTTTTTTTTTCTTTTGAATATCCGTTTTCAGAAAACCGTCCAGATGCGCGTTCGGGGCCCCTGTGGCTCCCGGACCGCTTTAATCCGGACCGGGTCTGGGTTTGCGCACTTTGGTGAAAGTTTTGACGCGGAAGTGGCCGCAGTGTCCTCTGCGCCTGGCGCATGCGCAGTGCCGGACTGGGTGTAGTCGGAGGTCTCGTCTTTTCCTGCTGGAGTTTCTCCATGGCGGTGGACACAAAGAGCTGAGGCCCGACATACTCCAGAACAGGACCAGGACCAGGACCGGACCGGGGCAACAGGCTCTGCACGCGCCGCGGACGCACACCGGCGCCGCATGTTCGCACGGGACAGTCGGATCCGTTTGACTCCGTCGGTGACCGGGAACTGAGCGCAGACTTCGGACAAAGTTCGGCAGAGTTAGTGTCGAAGACTCGGCGGCGAAGTGGGAAGAGGACGGAAGCAGAGGGACCAGCAGAGGGACCGGCATGCCCAGTGTGATGCGCTCCGCGGCGGCCTGGCTGTGGCTGCTGCCGCCGCTGCTGCTGCTGCCGCCGCTGACCCCGGTCCGCGCGGCCATGGACGAGTGCGCGGACGAGCGGGGCTCCGCGCAGCGGTGCATGCCCGAGTTCGTCAACGCCGCCTTCAACGTGACCGTGGTGGCGACCAACACCTGCGGCTCTCCGCCCGAGGAGTACTGCGTCCAGACCGGCGCCACCGGGGTCACCAAGTCCTGCCACATCTGCGACGGACGGGACCCGCGGAACCACCACAGCGCCGTGTACCTGACGGACTACAACAACCAGCAGGACACCACCTGGTGGCAGAGCCAGACCATGCTGGCGGGGATCCAGTACCCCAACTCCATCAACCTGACCCTCCACCTCGGTAAGAGCCGGTTCCCGGTCCCCCCGGGAAAGGCGCGTGTTTGTCCTGCAGCTTCTGTGTCTGGACCCAGGTTTAGACCAGCAGGATCCGGTCAGGATCCGGTCTGGACTGGGGCTTCCAGCTGATTAGTCTGTGTTGTTAAATCCCGGTTCTCCAGATCCGCTGGTGTTGAACTGTAGAACATGTCAGAGGGTTTGGATGTGTGTGTTCTAAAGCAGGAACATGTTCTACTGGTGGTAGATGTTCTGCTGGTGGTAGATGTTCCACTAGTGGTAGATGTTCCACTAGTGGTAGATGTTCTACTGGTGGTAGATGTTCTACTGGTGGTAGATGTTCCATTAGTGGTAGATGTTCCACTGATGGTAGATGTTCTACTGGTGGTAGATGTTCTACTGGTGGTAGATGTTCCACTGGTGGTAGAAGTTCATCAGAATCTGTTTGATGAGGAGAAACAGTGGAGTGTGTTTTCAGCCTGGTGTTATCTTTGTGGGGCGTGGGGTCGGGGGGCATAGTTGTCATTGTTGGGGGTAGTGTGTGCCTGCATCTACCACCAGTAGTGGTAGATGTTCTGCTGTTGGGGGGTTGCAGCTATTTTCTGACCTGACCGTAGGGTTGTTCTCCCCAGCACCTGAACCCCCCCTGTCTTTGGTTTGTGATTTCCAGTGTTTGTGTGACAAACAATGAAGGTGTGAAGTAACAGTCTGGTGTCCTGTTGGCCCTAAACGCATCACAGAGGTTGTGGTTGTGGATTCAGTTGTTTGGGGGGGGGCAGACAGCTGACTCCCTACAGTGTTGGAATGTTCTCCAACGTGACATTTAATGTAAACGTGAAAGAGAAGTCAAAAGTATTGGTGAGTGGAGGAGGAAGCGGTAAGAAACCATGGAACTGGGCCAGGAATGATCCACATCAACCCAGTCTCTGGTCTAGGGGGTCCAGACCAGTCTGTGAATGTGCATCATCTTCGGGTTCCTGGTTTAAAGGTGGCTCTGGGCTCCTGATGAGGCGTTCACTGTCTGCGGCGGCCTCCTGCTCACATTCCTGAGGGGTTCAGTCATGCTGCTGCTGGAGCCTCAGGTACTGAACTGAGGAGCGCTGCATTCAATGACACGCTGCCTTTTCTGTGGCTCCGGGCTGCGTTCACTGCCCTTTGATCTGGTCTGAGGCTCAACTGGTCTTGAAGGACTGGGGTCAGGTTTTTAGTTTCTCCAGGGTTCATGAAACCCCCCCCCCCCCCCCAAAGGTTGATCTTCGTGATGCCTTCAGGTGATTGTGTTTTTTCGTAAAAGCCAAACATTATCCTTAGTGTCATGATTGTAAAATTGATCTGCAGTTGCAATCAGGTCTTCATCTTTGGGGTTATCGGCCTCGATCCAGGTAACTGGAATGAAGCTGGACTTGTTGCTATGGTAATGTTTGGGGGTTCTGGGTAGGGACGCACCGACTCGGACGTTATTTCCTGTTTGTCATTATTTTTCTTTAAGACTTTCTGCCTTTTTGTGTCAAAGAGTTGAAGCGTTTTCAGAGCCCAGGCTTCATTAAACTGGATTAGATCCAATTCATTGGACAAACCTGTGGAATTGTGGGTAATGTAGTCCTGGCATTAAAATCCCATCAGAGTCGCATCTAGGGATGTAGCGTTTATCGGTATAACGATAAACTTAAAATTCCTGACGGTTAATATTATGGTTTAAATTGTAATTATCATGATAACCATGTTCAGTTACCGCGCTTTGAAAGCGAGAGTGAGAGAGAGAGACTATTTATCTATGAGAAAGAAACTAAAACAACTCAAACTTGATCTGGAAAATGGTCAAACAATGGCCATAAGGTTCCATCTTTAATGCACATTTGTATGTTTGATGTTTACATGTTAATATTTGAATGTTTCTGATACAGAAAGTTCATTGTGCCTATTATTTTATTTGTTTTTCTGTTTGTTTTTTTTCTTTTCAAAATACAACTTGGTTAAATTATTTAATGTGTTTAAGTACTTTTTGAACATTATTTTTGAGCACATTTCAACAATACCATGATAATAATGATAACTGTGATAATTTTAGTTTCAATAAACGTGATATGAAGTTTTCATGTCATTACATCCCTAGTCGCATCACAAACACAACCTGTGAGTCGCAGTCGAATGCACGCTGATGTGGAACCACACATTTCCTTCAGCGTTTGCGTTTCTGGTCGGCTTGTCTGGGCTGAGGTTCTGAATGTTTGTCATCTGTTCAGGAAGTCATCCTCTGTGTTTGTGTTGTATTTAAGAGCGCCTCCGAGCGTCTGGACTTGAATCTGAAGCCTCTGCTTCCTGTCGAAGTCTTGGCCATTGCTCGTGTTTAGAAGGAAACAAATATTTAGTCTGAATGTTGAACAAACGGAGCAGAAACAAACCCAGGGACGACAGTGGATGAAAGCATGTGTTGAATGTGTGTGTGCGGTGAGAGGAGGACAAGTCTGGACGGGTGAAGGAGGGAAGGAAGGAAGGAAACCTGCAGACGGACACACTTTCATCTGCTTTTCCAGGATCAGCCCGTGATTTGACATCTGCGCGTGTGACCCAGTTCAGAGGAACCCATAAAAACACTAGAACATCGTCTGCGTCCGACAGTAACTGGACCTTAAACACGTCCTCGGACGAGTCGAGTCAAAAGTCCGCGTTCACACCGAACAGGCGGTTGACTCGGTTCAGTCAGGACTCGACTCCGACGGAGACCTGATTCTTCAATTCATAGCCCCGCCCCCAAGAATTCCAGGAATGTGAAAAGTCCTGCCCCCTACTAGGAACTTGTATCAGGGAAAGTTTTCTGCTTGTTTGTACTTTGGATGGAAATGCTCTGAGGTTTTTCTAAATCCAGGGTAAAGTTGAAGTTCCTGTGGTGGAAAAGGGTCCGATGTGGATCAGAAGGGACTCAGACCGTCTGGAAACGCTGCGTTCAGGGTCGGATTCAGGACGTACAGCTTAAGTGCAGCTTTAACGCTCGGGCCCTCATGACCTATTTCTGGTGTAATTCAGTTCTTCAAGGAAATGATCATTTAAAAAAACAGAAACAAACAAAAAATAGCCTCTTTAACAGTATCATGATCTATCATGATATATTGTATCATGATCCTAGTATTGTGATTTGTACTGGTTGCCAGATTCTGGTCAATACACAGCCCTAAGTACCACAGTGCTTCAGTTTTACACTCATTGTTTGTCTGTGTTCAAACTGAAATTCTGTTTTACAGACATTACAGTTTAAGATCCTGTTCAAATGTTCAGATTCTGTTAGTTCAGAACTAACATCAGAACAGTATTTTAGTTCAATCCCAACAAAGGAACGAACACTATTGAATAAAACAGTGTTAAATAATAATAAATAAAATAGAAACAAAAATGAACCTCCACAATATCTGCATTTGAATAAATACCTAAAATATCCATACAGTACTTTTTAATATCGATATCGAATTGTGAAATGAAATATCGCGATATATTGCAGAACTGATATTTTACTTTCTTTATCATCCTTATTCTTCAGATTTCATCCTGTTTCATTTTCCATTTTCACTCGATTCTGTTTCCTGTGACTCTGACGGACTGGACCATGTGGACCCGGTTGTGGGTTTAGACTTGTGACCCGGTTCTAAACGTCACTATGTTCATTCAGGAAGACGCTGGTCTGTCTGACAGCAGCAGTGCACTGTGGGAAATCCAGGCTGAGAGTTTGGACTGCAGGCTTTCCCAACCCTCGTAAACACACCAGGGCCAGCTGCTGCAAATTAGACCAATCTGAGAGCGTAGTGGAGTGGGGAGGTGGGGGGGTGGGGGGGTCAGCTGGTCCCAGTCATTGTTTCGGGTCTGAGGAATGAGCTCAGCGTGGGAAACCGGGATGTTTGGAGATTACGAGCTGCACAGCTGGAGCAGCCGCCATGGAAAATACTGAGGCTTATTACAGCTGATGAAAGAGTGGGAATGGGACGGAGCAGAGATGGCGTTGCACCCACAACCCACTGAAAACAGCCGTTAGCTTAAAGAGCACGCCGCCACTTGAATTTAACACAGATGACTAGGGCTGCTAGAAACTATCGGTTCTGCAGTTTATCACGATATTTCATTTCACAGTCCTGTATCGATATTTTTTATTTTTTTATTTATTCATTTATTTCGTTCAACAATCCTCAAGTGAACAAACATGTACACACCCATGCTTGAAAAGGAGCAGGACCTTCTAAATAATAATAGCCTTAATGGTTAGTGATACACAACTAGCTATAAAATCAGACAAACCAAACAAAATACATCCAAAGATAATACAAAATGAATACAAAACCAAGTGCAAAACTACATGTCCAGAAAGTACAAAACATAGATAAATATGTACCTGATGAAATGATGCAAAACCATTTACGATACCAGACCAAATACGTCACAAGATGCAAAACAAATACGAAGCAAAATGTAAAAACTTACAACTGTTCATATAATTTCATTGTTCTTTCTTTAGACACTTTTTTCAGATATTAAAAAGTACTGTATCGATATTTTTAGGTGTTTATTCAAATGCAGATATTGTGGAAGTTCCTTTTTTTCCTTTGGTTTTCTTTATTTTTTATAGTTTATTTATTATTGTCCACATGTGGGTTCTGTGGGTTCCACTGTTCACATGTGGGTTGTGGACTCCTGTTGATTAGAGCTGGTTCCGGTGGTTCTGGTGTGGCTGTCGTTCTGGTGTCACTGTGGTTCTGTCTGCATCCCCGTTGGTTCCATCATTGGTTCCACCGTGGGTTGCATCGTTGGATCCACTGTGGGTTCCACCGTTGGATCCACTGCGGGTTCCACCGTTGGATCCACTGCGGGTTCCATCGTTGGTTCCACTGCGGGTTCCATCGTTGGTTCCACTGTGGGTTCCACCGTTGGATCCACTGTGGGTTCCATCGTTGGTTCCACTGTGGGTTCCACCGTTGGATCCACTGTGGGTTCCATCGTTGGTTCCACTGTGGGTTCCACCGTTGGTTCCACTGTGGGTTCCACCGTTGGTTTTACTGTCTCAGTGAAGCTGCAGCTGTGTTTGCCTTTGAGCACATTCTGTTTTAATCTCCTGAAGCTTCAGGGATGTTTTGGCTGTGAGTCGCAGATTTCAGACTTCAAAGAAACACTCAGGTACTGAAGCGAAGATCCCCCCCCCCCCCCCCCCCCCCCCCCCCCCCCCCCACACACACACACACACACACACACACACACACACACACCCCGTGTGTCTTCACATGGAGGCATTCACGTGATGCTCGTCAACTCCCTTTAAAGAACGTTGACTCTGTAATTAAACCAAACTAAAGGACACACAGGAGCCTTATCTGCGCAGACCGCCTTAAATCCTCAGCTCTAAAGGTGGACTTTCTAATGCAGGTTTCTGTTTGGGTTGGACCGTCATTACTGATGGAACCACAGGGTTCACGAGGATCCTTCAAGTCTACAAATGAGACTTAGAAGAAAGGTCCACATAGATCCACATGGGTCCACATAGATCCACCTGGACGGTTCACATGGATCCACCAGGACGGTCCACATGGATCCACATGGATCCACCTGGATGGTCCACATAGATCCACCAGGATGGTCCACATGGATCCACATGGATCCACCAGGACGGTCCACATGGATCCACCTGGACGGTCCACATGGCTCCACATAGATCCACCTGGACGGTCCACATGAATCCAGGACGGTTCACATGGATCCAAATAGATCCACCAGGACGGTCCACATGGATCCGCATAGATCCACCAGGATGGTCCACATGGATCCACATAGATCCACCAGGACGGTCCACATGGATCCACCTGGAGTTTAGTGTCTGGTCTCTGTTTTCCCTGATGGGACAGAATTAAATGGGACATCATTAAATGAATAATAATTGAGTGGATGAAGGTCCATGGATGACCTCCAAAATGGACTGGTCTTGGCTCCAGTTGGTCCTGAACACTGATGAGTTTTAACTCATTTTAAAAATGAGAGTTTTGGTGAAATTGTTGTTTTTTCCATTTGTTTTATTCACACAGTTTGAGGGAAAATGGAAAAGGGACGGGTAACATCCTGGTCTCAGCTCTGGTGAGTTCAGGTGCAGTTGGATCTTCCAGCTCCAAAACTGAAGAGCTGCTATCAGATCAGATGGGGGGGGGGCAGAGTCAGGACAAAGCCCAGGGCATCATGGGAAGTCACGGAGTTCCCACGCACTCTGCTTTAAGTGGACGAACGTTTAGAAACTGCAAAATGAAACTAAATACAGACGGGGCGGAGACTCTCTGTCTCCGTGGAAACAGTGGAACATCCTCTACATGAGGCCCAATCCCAAGAGCACCGTGCCCTGCAGTGGGAGAGGCGTTCACTGACTAGTTGAAAAGTACTGGAAGACTGAAGTTCCAGGTTTTCAAAGTGTGTCCTATGTGGAGGATGTTGAAAATATGGACATGAACGTTGAATGTGAGCGTCTGCGTTTGGTTCAGATGGTTTCACTGCTGGGTTCGGCTGGAAACCCTGATCTGAACTGTACACTGCTGGTGTCAGATTTCTGGACATTTTGGTCTAAAAATATCTCCTACTTTATCTTTATTAAACTGAATATTAGTGTCTTTTTCTGCTAAATGAGTCTGAAACTGTTCAGATCTAACAGTTTGACAGCAGATCCATGGTTCTCCTCAGATCATTATGAACTCGGACACAAATGGACCACAGTCTCTGGAACCGTTGAATCCAGCTGTTTCTGTTCTAACAGGGGTCTGGGATCCAAAACAATAAGGATTAATGACAGAATATAGGTTCATATTATGGGATAGATATCCTGTTGATTATTAATATTGCTGTTTGTGTCTGATCCTCCTGAACAGGACATCTGACAGCTGGAGACATGATGTGTCCACATATTTATGTCCACAGAGTTTAGAAACATCAGTATTTCACTGTAGTTTAATGGTAGGTTTTTCTTCCACAGTCAGATGTGTTGACAGTAGATGGAAATTATTATTTACAGTCAGAGCAGGAAAAATATTAGAGACATTTAGAGGAAGAACATTGAAAATCAGAGTCAGGGAGAAAAAAAAAAAAAATCATTGTTGATCTAAATTCAGTCCAAACCATCTGTGAGTCATTTTAGAAACAAAGAGAAGAATTGAACCCAAACGAACCAATGCACTGATATCTATCCCATAATATAAATCTCTATTCTGACATTAGTCCTTATTGTTTTGGATCCCAGAGCCCTGTGAGAACACAAACACCTGAATTCAGTGGGTCCACAGACTTTGGTCCAGTTATGACCTGAGGATAATGAGTCTCCACAGTTCTGCAGAGGCTCGGTCGTCAGTGTTTTGGAACTGGAGGGTCCTCACCGTCGTCTTCTTGTACGTTTGTGCCTCTGACCTTTATCGACATCGTAGGTGGAATCTGTCACTCGTCGCTCTGAAGGACAGACTCTATGTTCCCGTTTCTTTCTGATAATTAAAGGCTCATGCTGCGTTTAGGGTCACGTCTGGACCATCACATGCTGTCATCAGGTCTCCATGATGACGCAGGTGGAAACGGCAGGCTGTCCCATGTTTCCTGTGAACGGGATGCATTCATGTGTCGATACTGGAGTCTGTATCGTGATATATCGTATCGTGATCCTAGTATTGTGATTTGTATCATATTACCAGATTCTTGCCAATACACAGCCCAAATAAAAAGGCAATCTTTTGTTTATTTCTTTTTTTTAAATGATTATTTCTTTGAATTGAATTACACCAGAAATCTGCACAAATATTAAACACATTTTTATTTGATCACAACTAGGGCTGAAAGATACATTGTTATCATATCGATATCTAGATATGAACATTGAAGATATTAATATCGAAAAAGCAATGATATAAACGATATAGATTTCCCCCGTGCTCGCCCTGCATGTACAGCTCTGGAAGTCACACCAAATTTCATTTATTCGTACTTTATGTTAATGTTGATGACTGGCAGTGAGTTCTTATAAATAAAATGGCACTTTCCACATTATTTTCTATAATGATGTTTGTATTTTTCTGAAAAATGCTTGGTTTTCACCGAACCCGTAGTCATATCGTATTGTATCAATATTGAGATATGAAATTTTGTCCATATCGTTCAGCCCTAATCACAACAGGATCTAATGCTATTTCACAAAATGTTCCTGTGTTCAAACCAAGGTTCTAATAGTTTTGGATTTTTCATTATAGTTTAGTTTTATTTAATTTTGACTTTTTTTTTCTCCAATTCAGTTAGTTTTAATTCGTTTTTACAGCAGGTTTGCTAGTTTTTATTAGTTTTTGTTTTTTCTAAATGCTTAGTTTTCGTTTAGTTTTAGTTTTTTCATATCTTTTATCTTTCTCACCATCATATTCAAATAAATTCCCGTACAGGACTCTGCTGTTTTCTCCCAACTTCAGTTTCCATGCTGTTAGGACGAGAAGATGACTCTAAATAACAAGTGATGAGAAGTGATGCTCTGTGTAGTGTCGTATGGTGCCGCTAACTAAAATTGCTTGAGCAAAATAAATTGATTTCATATCAGTCCATCATTGACAAAGACAAAAACGAAGGGAATTTTATCCATAATTTTTATCCATTTTAGTTAGTTTTGTAAACACACAATACAGTTTCAGTTAGTTATCATTTTTTCTTTTAATTATAGTTTTTATTTGTTTCATTTAACGAAAACGCTTTTTGAATTCTAGTTTTTGTCATTTCGTTAGTTTTTGTTAACGATAATAACCTGTGTTCAAACTGAAATTCTGTTTTACAGACATTCCAGTTTCAGATCCTGTTCAAATGTTCATATTCTATTAGTTCAGAACTAACATCAGAACAGTATTTTTGTGCGATACCAACAAAGGAACGAACATTATTTAATAAAAGAATGTTAAAGAATAATAAATAAAATATAAACAAAAGAAAAACAAAAATGAACCTCCGCAATATCTGCATTTGAATAAATACCTAAAATTATCGATACAGTACTTTTTAATATCGATACAGTATTGGGAAATGAAATATTGCGATATAGGGTCAAAATACAGTATTTGAAATCTCTCTGACGGGACATTTTAGAGACAATTTGACAGATTAGTGTTGCTAAATGACCCACATTTTTACTTTTAAATTCATTTTTGCTTTAGTTGAACCATAAGGGATTATTCAAAACAAGAAGCTGCTTTATATTGAAATAAATGTTGGAATGAAAATCAATTAAAGTTCGCTCTCTGACAGGACATCAATGTGTTTTGATCCTATATATTATATATATTAGTCCTGTAACGGTACACGTACCGAACCGTTCGGTATGCACCTGTTCGGTTCGGTACACAGCTGTACTGAAACGGCACAGTATGATGAGAAAAAGAAAAAGGAATGAATGACGTCGTTCAATGCAAAACTTTAAATCCGTGCAAGTTTCACATGGACATATGGAAGGATGCACACATTGACCCAAAATATGAAATAGCAGCTGATATAAGAAAAAAAAACAAAACAAATATGATGTGAACCTGGAAGGAAGAGACTGAAGACCCTCCAGCATCAGTCCAGTCCAGTTTGGATCAGTTCAGGTTCAGGTGAAAGACAACAACGAGGAAAGAGACGTTAATAAGACGGACATTGTTTGGCCCCTAGGAACTACGGTAGTTCTAACACACTTACACTAGCTCTGTCTGTGTCTCTCTCTGATGCACGCTGTATAACAGAAGAATAGAACTCGGAGTTGGACGTTGAAAGTATATAAAAATAAAGTTTCACTTTCATTTCACGCTAGCGGTAGTTACGTTAGTTATGGACCGGACCGCACCCCCCCACCCCCCCCGGTTCTGACCAAAAAAACAAAAACAAAACAAACAAACCATCCCCCAGACAAATCGCACCTTGCACGCGTGCGCACACACACACACACACACACACACACACACACACACACACACACACACACACACACACAAGTACACAAAGTGTCATAAACAGTTTGTTCTCTGTCCTAAAATAAATAATTTGGTTCAGTTTGTTGCCAGTGTTTCTCTTCAGTTTGTTTCAACAGAATACCAGTTTACTCTCCTGTTAATGTTGCACTTCATGCAGATTTTTTTTGTTGATATTTTTCTGCAGAATGTGAACTGACAGAACTGTGATGAGATTTTTTTGTTTGTTTGTTCAAAACTACCTTTCAGGGAAAAGTGCAATACTAATGTTTAAAACACATTTAGTAATATTAATAATTTATTTTATTTTCTATTTGATTTGTAGCAGCAGAATTATATTATTCCTGTTTTCTTATATTATATTGTGTCCAAAAATTGGGGGAAAAATGTTCAAAAATTCATTAATGTATTAAAGACATTTTGAGGGGTTTTCTTTCTTCCCATACCGAACCGAAAAAAAACGAACTCTGGCTTTGAAAACCGAAAATGTACCGAACCGAAAATTTTGTGTACCATTACAGGCCAAATATATATAATTCCTTCCACTGTCACCACTCATTAGTGTTTGCTCCTGGAGGTTTCTGTTGGTTTCTGTAAATTGGTTTAAAGTCTGGTTTGGACCAGCTCCATATGTAAAGTGTCATCAGATAACTTTTGTTATGATTTGACACTATATAAATAAAATTTGATTGATTGATTGAATCCATACTTTCTACCAGCCCTGGTCGTTGTGACAGTCAGACAGTGCGGTTCAATCTGAAGAACAGGCTTTTACAGTGTTCTCTCCATATGCGACCTCCCTCTGTGTTTTTTTTTTTTTTTACATAATAAAACATGTTATTCGACGCCTCCGACATCTGGATCAAACCTTCACAATGACACGATGAAGTCACAGGAAGTCGTAACTGTAATTACAGCTTTGTCTCTGCCTCCACTCGTACTTTTCCACCGGATTCTCCATGATGAGAGTTTCCAGATTGGATGTGGCTGCAGGCGGCGGAGTTTGTACCGTGTGACTCCGACCGTCAGCTGACTGTGGAGGAAAGTGGTTTGATCCCGAGCAGCAGCGCGAGGGAACTCCGACTGTCTCAGCTGATTGGCTGCTTTTAGCCTTTTCTGCTCAGCTGGTCCAGAAACGCCCTCATCACTGGTGTTTAGGCCGTGGAGCGTTCACTGAAGCTGCACTGAATCACACATTAACCCTTTAACCCCTGAGTCCTGACTGCAGGTAAAGGGTCACACATTAACCCTTTAACCCCTGAGTCCTGACTGCAGGTAAAGGGTCACACATTAACCCTTTAACCCCTGAGTCCTGACTGCAGGTAAAGGTTCACACATTAACCCTTTAACCCCTGAGTCCTGACTGCAGGTAAAGGTTCACACATTAACCCTTTAACCCCTGAGTCCTGACTGCAGGTAAAGGTTCACATATTAACCTTTTAACCCCTGAATCCTGACTGCAGGTAAAGGTCCACATATTAACCCTTTAACCCCTGAATCCTGACTGCAGGTAAAGGGTCACACATTAACCCTTTAACCCCTGAGTCCTGACTGCAGGTAAAGGTTCACACATTAACCCTTTAACCCCTGAGTCCTGACTGCAGGTAAAGGTTCACACATTAACCCTTTAACCCCTGAGTCCTGACTGCAGGTAAAGGTTCACATATTAACCCTTTAACCCCTGAGTCCTGACTGCAGGTAAAGGTTCTGCTGTGAATCTTCGTCTGTTTCAGGTTCATTAAAGCTGCTCTGAGTATGTGTTTGTGTTCCTTTTCTTCAGTGGTTTTGTTTTACTGTATGTTTTAAATAGTCAAAACAGGTGGAAGAAAGAAAAAGACAAAGAGAGGAACTGAAGTTTGACAGGTTTGGACTAAATAAGGCACTAGAAATGAGCATCAATAAGAGATTTAAGATGTTGAACATCAACTGTGAACTGGAACAAACTGAACAACAAGGATTTGAATTTGGTCCCACTAGTTTATGTTTTGGGCTCTTTTTTCATAAATCAGTCCATGTTTTTTTGACACCTGTTTAACTCCATTTATCAGTTCCACGGTCAAAACTCAGCAAAAACACAGTAAAAAAAATAAAGGAAAATCACCACAACACTGGAAACAAAAGGAAAAATAGTGTAAAAAAAAAAAAAAAGCCCAAAATGTCTATTTTTATAGTGAGTTGGTCTCACTCACTGCTCTGTGTTTGACCCCCCCATCCCACAGGGGGTGGGGGGTGAACTGAGCATGCCCAGATGTCTATGGAAAGAACAAGGTCTATTCTATCAGCACGACTGGAAATTTAACTATTGAGTAAACAGTTGAATTTATATGAACATTTGAATAAACTATACACTCAGAACGTGTCAGCACAGACATGTCAGGGGTTAAAGGGTTAATGTGTGAACCTTTACCTACAGGCAGGACTCAGGGGTTAAAGGGTTAATATGACAAACTCAGGTCAGACGTTCTCCGTTCATCTACTTTTAAACGTGAACTACACAGACTTCTAATCTGACGTTTTGACTTTACATCATCATCAAATGTGTCACACAAACTCGTTCATGTTAAAGTGAACAGACGGTCCAGTTGAAACGCGGCCGTAGCCACAGTGATGCTAGGTTAGCGGCTGGAGACGAAGCTAAAACCCAGAACCCAAAGATGGGACCTGAGGTGTCCACACAAACACCGTCTAGTGTTGACTGACCTACAAGTAAAAAGTACGTGAACGTTTGATGATTCAAACTGAAAACCTGAAGTCCTCACTCACTGGGGTGGAGCTGTTTAGATTCTAACCACAGCCCACCTCTGATCATCTCCCATCACACACCCAAAGGCAGTGCTGCTCCTGTTAGAGCTGCACAAGATGTCGTTTGAGCATCGTCATCGGGATGTACGTGTGCACAATAGTCACACTGCAGGACCTGTCATGTAGGAGGCAAAAGAAGTCAACATGTTCTCATCTATTCAGGTTTATTTCTATAGCACATTTCATGTACAAGACAATTCAAAGTGCTTTAAATAAAACATTGAAAGCATTACAGCAGAAGCAATAAAAAGTGTAGGCATGAGAAAAACAAACAAAACTAAACAAAATCAGATAAAACAGATAAAAACTTTAAGCTTAAAAGAATAAAAACTCTGTTCAAATGCAAGGTTATTATCGTTAACGAAAACTAATGAAATGACAAAAAGTAGACCTGTAAAAACATTTTCATTAACTGGAATAAATAAAAATTGTAATTAAAAGAAAAAAACAATAACTAACTGAAACTGTATTGTGTGTTTACAAAAGTAACAAACGGATAAAAATTATGGACAAAATTCCTTTTGTTTTCGTCTTTGTCAATGACGGATTGATACGAAAGCGATTTATTTCCCTCAAGCAATTTTATCTGCTGGCACCATAGACACTTGACGGTCCGTCACTTGTGGTTTCCAGTCGTCTTCTGGTCCCCACTCTACCTGGAAACATGGAGACTAAAGTTGGGAGAAAGCAGCAGAGTCCTGTCTGGGATTTATTTGAATACGACGGAGGAGAAGAGAAAAGATACAATAAAACTAAAACTAAACTAAAACTAAGCATTTAGAAAAAAAATGAAATCTAATAAAAACTATCAAAACTGCTCTAAAAACTAATTAAAACTAACTGAATTAGAGAAAAAAAGTCAAAACTAAATAAAACTAGACTAGAATGAACAAGAAAAGCACTCGGAGAGCACAGACCTCCGCCAAGACAGATCTGCCACCCCCCCGATCACCACCAAAGTTTAATTATTTCTTCCTTGTGCCAGTATCAACATTTCCTGAAAATTTCCTGAAAATCCGTCCATAACTTTTTGAGTTATCTTGCTAACTAACAAACAAACAAACACGCACGCACACAAAGCAAAGCAATCACAGTACCTCCTGGCAGAAGTAAAAATCCAAAACTATTAGAACCTTGTTCAAATGCAGCTGAGAACAGGTGGGTCTTTAACCTGGGTTTAAATAAACTCAGTTCATCCTGGGTACCTGACGCACCGCGCAGACATCCACCAATCACAGTCGTTCTTAATCAGTTTGCAGAAGCAGGCCACGCCCCCTGCACATGGAGGAAGTCACTGGTAACAACATTGAAACTGTACGCACACTTGAAAATCCTCAGCCGGACTTATCAGTGCATGCTGAAGTTTTTGGACAGACGGACGGACAGACGACCAACTGATGACAAAAATGAGCAATGAACCAGAGAAAATCACCGAACGCGAAGAGTTGGTGCCCAAAAGAAAAGCACCATCAGTTATCTGGAATTATTTCAGCTACAAGAAGGATGAAACTGAAACGTGTTCTGTGTCGACACAACGACATGAAGCAACTAATTACTTTGACCGTTTACATCAGCACCACACAGCTGTTATATCTTCCTGAGGAGTTTTTCATATCGCAATATATATCACAGGGTTAAGAAAAATAAATACAGTCCTTTTTGAAAGTAGAGAAAATTCGATATTCAAAACCGGGAAACTTGAACAAATTCTACAATAAATGGCAACCGTTTATGGATTTTTTTGAGAAAATGTAATCCCCCCCTTTTTTTTATTTTAAATTATTATTTACTATTTATTTATTCATTTCTTTTGTTATGTGTATGTCACCAGTTTAATTATTTTATTCAGACTATGTCTTGGTATTCTTTTCATTGTATTGTTTGTCAGGTTTCATTGTTTTTTTGTTCCTAAAAAAATATGCAAATTGTAAAAAGTAATGGTGTTTACAAACCTGGTTAATGTTGACATCAGTGTGCCATGGTATGGGTATGTACCTTTAATTCTCTTGTATTCACATCAATAAAAATATGAAACAAAAAAAAAAATTAAAAATGCAGTGTCAGTTTTTTCTAGTATCGTGTAGCCCTATAAACGTCCCCCCTTGGTTGGAACCAGAGGTGTTCCGTTTCCATAGCGTTCCTGAATCCTGGTTCCACCTTTATCAGGGCTCTGTTCCTACCTCCAGAGGTGGAACCACATGACCCACTGTTTTATTTACACAGACGGGGCAGAAGAAAGGGGGAATGTTCCAGAACAGGAGGGATGGTGAAAAGGGGCATTTGTGGACCCCCGTCTCTAAATGAACTGAATGAAAATCAAACTACGGCTTCACGTCGGATATCAGCCTGAACTTGTACAGACACTTTTCCTTTTGCTCGTCCTGCTGCATTCTTTTGCTCTTTTGCTCCAGTCATTGCTGGTGTCGGTTGGATGTCGGAGTGTCTTTGAACGCACAAGGTCAATGAACAGTTGTAATGTGGACTTTTAGAACTTTCAATGGTTTCCATGTGGGATCATTGACCCAAACGTAGCGTAAATTAAATCATCTGTCATCGAGTGGATTCGTGTAAACAGGAAGTATGAAGGTGTCGTTTTTCTCGTGAGCCCTCCGGTCGCCATCGTCGCCCGGTTCTGCCGCAGCGTTTTGTCCCGTTTCCTTTGTTTCCGCCTCAAACTGAAGCCGCTCATGTCGGCTCAGACTAAACACTGTAAACAGACTCTGATACCATCTGAGGCCTGGACGCCACGCAGCGACGAGCTGGGGGGCGGGGGGGGTCTGCTCTTATCAGGTTTCAGAGGATAAGACGCAGAAACGGAGCCATCACTGCCCTCCATCTGATTCAAACACAAACAGGACAAACAGACTGAACCCTGGGAAATGGCAGGGGCGGGGTCAGAGCCCATCGGGGTCATGTGGGTCAGGGGTCGGAACAGGTGCTTGAAATCCTTGAGAACGCTTCCTTTTCAGTGTTGTGTTTTCAAGGTCTGGAAGGTCCTTGAATTTTAGTTCAGGTGTTTGTAATTCTAACTCTGTGTTTTGTTTCAACCCATGAAATAAGAAAAATAAAAGCACCAAACATAAAAACCAAAGCAGACATGACATAAACCACCACAATAAAAGCCTTTTAGTTTGTTCTGGACAGATTCTAAACTCTTTCTCCCATTGTTAGCGTACCGGCCGACAGGCTGTTAGCTGTTGTCGTCATGCGTCATCTGTCGTCTGTTACAAAAATTGCAGTCGTCTTCTTCTCTGAAACTACAATTTCGATGGACTTCAAACTTGGTATACAGCTTCTTTATGATGATGTCAACAAAAGTTAGTGAAATTATTTCGATCCAGATCTGATTCTGGATTTGGTGCGACTTTGAAAAATTTTCCCATTATAACAGATAGGAAGTGGATTGATCCAATAAATCAGTATCAATGATATCAAGTTGGAATTTAAATTTTTTACAGATCTGATTGGAATATGACCAAAACATGGGTTATTTCTGTAATAGAATAAATACACAGAACTGGGGGAGAATAAATGGCATCTGGATACATTTCCCAAAGCTTTTCATTTGGCCGGTAAGCTACAGGGCCATTGGTCCGATTTTTTTTTTTTTTTTTTTTCTTCCAGTTTGTTTCTAACAGGGTCGGTACGAGTGCTTGAAATCCTTAAACGCTTCCATTTCAGTGTTGTGTTTTCAAGGTCTGGAAAGTCCTTGAGTTTTAGTTTGAGTGTTTGTAATTCTAACTCTGTGATGTTTTTATTTATTTATTTTTCATCTTAACTCCAGCCAAAGCTCCTTCCACAGAGGTGATACATGTATTAAACTAAACCTTTGTGTCCTAAAGTCAGTTCCAGGTGTTTCCAGGTCGACTCCAGGTCCATTTGGATCTGAGTCTGGGTCTGTTTGGGTCCAGTGTCTGAAGAACGTCAAGTGTCTTCCCTTTTTTGGATAAAACTTTGTGTTCTCCTTTAATTTCTAAACTTTTTTGCTAAAATGAAACATAATTTTAGATGTTTGTACATAAAACAGTGAACATCATTGAGATACAAAATGAATAAATAATCCAGAGTATCTGTGTTCCTGTACATATGGATTTAATCCCAGTGATAAAGTGAAAATGATCCTTAAAAGTGCTTGAATTTGACCTTGAAAAGTGTGTACGAACCCTGGTCAATGTCTTTGAATGCACCTCCACTTTTGGCTGTTTCTGCAGCTTCAGCTCTCGCCTGTAAAGTTTTTTTCCGTAGTCGTGGTCTGTGATGGATTACAAGCAGCAGAAATGTCAACACTAGTGATGCAGGAAACATTCAACAGGAATGTGATGTATACACGGGTTCTATTTCAACATGTGACACACCTGACCTCAGGCTGATACATGAACATGAACGCCAGGAACTGGAAGAATTTAATCAGCTGCTTATTCGGAATTCATCAGCTGGTCAGAAAATGGTTGGAAAGTACCAGAACCAGAATCGGCTCCAGGTTTAACTAAACCCGGCCTGGCGTCCGTTCTCGTGTTGGTCTGGATCTAGTGATGTAAGAAAATATTGGTTGTGCAATATATCATGATATTTTATTTCACAATAATGTATCGATATTAAAAATCGGACCAATGGCCCTGTAGCTTACCGGCCAAATGAAAAGCTTTGGGAAATGTATCCAGATGCCATTTATTATCACCCAGTTCTGTGTATTTATTCTATTACAGAAATAGTCCATGTTTTGGTCATATTCTAATCAGATCTGTAAAAAATTCAAATTCCAACTTGATATCATTGATCCTTAATGATTTATTGGATCAATCCACTTCCTATCTGTTATAATGGGAAAATTTTTCAAAGTCGCACCAAATCCAGAATCAGATCTGGATTGAAATAATGTCAATACCTTGTGCTGACATCCTCATACAGAAGCTGTATACCAAGTTTGAAGTCAATCAGAACTGGAGTTTTGGAGAAGAAGATGATGGAATTTTTTCCCCGTAAGAGCCCATGTTAAATTTTCCGTAAGTTCCAGGAGAAGATCCTGATCAGCATGTGGACATTATGTTTGGTCATCTCCTCATCAGGGCTGGACTGTAGAAATTTACACTGGATATCATTTATATTTACTGAGTTATTGCATCAATCCACTTCCTATCTCTTATAATGGGGACATTTTGCAAAGTGGCACCAAATCCAGAATCAGATCCAGATCCAAATAATTTCACTAACTCTTGTTGACATCATCATAAAGAAGCTGTATACCAAGTTTGAAGTCAATCGGAATTGTAGTTTTGAAGAAGACGATTGAAATTTTTGTAACGGACGACAGACAATGACGACACCGGAGGCCACATGATGACAATAGTTTACAGCCTGTCGGCTGGTAAGCTAAACAGTACGATATCGATATTTTTAGGTATTTATTCAAATGCAGATATTGTGGAGGTTCATTTTTGTTTTTTTGTTTATATTTTATTTATTCTTATTTAACACTCTTTTATTCAATAATGTTCGTTCCTTTGTTGGTATTGAACTAAAATACTGTTCTGATGTTAGTTCTGAACTAACAGAATATGAACATTTGAACAGGATCTGAAACTGTAATGTCTGTAAAACAGAATTTCAGTTTGAACACAAGAACATTTTGTGATATAGCATTAGATCCTGTTGGGATCAAATAAAAATGTGTTTAGTATTTGTGAATATTTCTTTTTTTGTAATTCTTATTATTTCAAATTATACATTTACATAAACATGTACTTATACGTAAGGAATCACATAGATACAACATAAACAAACAAATTATACAAAAACCTATTAAACCCCCCCAAAACAAGAAAAAAACCCAAAAACAAAAAAAAAAGCCACAACAAAAAAAACCAACAAGATAAATAATGTTATCAACTCCTCTTCACCATACTCAGGGCTGATTAAGAGTTAATATAATGTAAACTAACAACACATTTCTCCATCAAGAAATTTGTGCAGATTTCTGCTGTAATTCAATTCTTCAAGGAAATAATCATTTAAAAAAAAGAAACAAACAAAAAAATTGCCTTTTTAACAGTATCATGATATATCACGATATATTGTGATATATCATATTGTGATCCTAGTATTGTGATTTGTATCGTATCTCCAGATTTTTGCTGATACACAGCCCTTCCTGGAACCGGTTCTCCTGATGAAGAACTGGACCCAGACTGATACACACCAGTAGAGCTGAACGCAGTCCGAACAGTTTCAGGTCCAAAGGAGACGCTGCTTCTGTTCCTGCGCGTTTGTTACTGTAACCATGACAACCGCCGGGTAATCGGACCCCCGTCCATGACCTTTGTCCCTAACATGACCCTAACTGTCTCTTAACCTTGACATCGTACCGGGGGGAACACAGCACTGACAAAAGGAGGTGTTCAGTGTCATTTGTTCTGCTACAAATAGGAGGTGCTGATGAGTCGACGTCCTGGGTTTTGGCGTCAGAATCTCTCGTGGTTTTATGTTATTGTGAATGCATTCAGCAGCGTGATATCACGACTTGCTAAATATACACACCACTTTTATTTGGCGTGTTTTCTGTACGCATTATAATCTTTCGATGTGTATGTTCACGCCGTTATTCGCCCCCTGTCCGACCTGAACCGATTAGGGATGTAACGATTACCGGCATAATAATAAACCGTGGTAAAATTCCTGATGGTTAGTATTACTGTTTAAATTCTAATCATCATGATAACTGTGTTTAACTACCGCACTTTCAACACAAACTTGATCTGGAAAATGGTCACACAATGGCTGTAAGGTTCCATCTTTAATGCACATTTGTGTGTTTGATGTTTACATGTTAATATTCGAATGTTTCTGCCACCAGAAACTACATTGTGCCTATTATTGTTTTTATTTCTTTTTTATTAAAAAAAAATTTTTTTTCAAAATACAACTTGGTTAAATTATTTCAGTGTGTGTATTAGTACTTATTGAACATTTTGAGCACAATTTCAACAATACCATGATAATAATGTTACCCGTGATAATTTTGGTCACAATAACCATGTTATGAAATTTTCGTATTGTTACATCATTAGAACCAATGCGTCAAATACCACACACTGAGAGTTAGTGTTAGGGTCATGTGAACTGGAGATCTTGGCATAAATTGACACATGATCAAATGGCGTTGAATAACAGGCGAAAGTTTGAAAATGCGTAGGTTTAACACGCCAAATACCATAAGAACTGGCGTGACGTACAAGGCTGAAGGTTTGATGAGTGTCTTCAGTGTTTTACTCCAAATAAAGGAAGAAAATCCAACTCCTGGTGAACTGAGCTCCATGACGCTGCCGACCGGAGGCTTTAAAACACTCTGGTCCTTCGTGGACTGCGGAGCGCCGAGTTTTCATAAAGCCTCCGTTCTGTCAAAGCCCACTGGCTGCGGAGACCCCTGACCTTTGACCCTGTGCACTTCCTCTGCTGTGAGAATGAGAAAGTCAATGTGGGAGTTTTTCTGGACGGAGCCAGGCTGAGTTTTAACAGCGTCGGGGGGGTTTTGGGGGGTTTTTTGAGGTTTTTTTTTTTTGGGGGGCGGGGGGTGTAGGGGGATCCGTGGTCCTACTGAGACTCTGTGATTTTGCCCAGGAAGTGAGTGAGCGCCTCAGGGGGAGCAGACGTCGGGGGTTCTATTATTATAGCCGGGCTGGGGCTGTGAACAGGCGCAGATGCATTACAGGGACAAGCAGATGCATGCAGGGTAATTTTAGCCCGGCGTTGGGGGGTGGGGGTGGGGGGGGGGCAGCCGTCACCAGTGAAGCCTTTGAAAGCACACAGGTAAACAGGTAATTATGGAGACGGCCCACCTGCTGAATGATGGGAGCGACAGGCCTTTGTTCAACTGTTCCACCTTCACCACCGACACCCCCCCCCCCCAAAAAAAACAAAAAACACAGCCCCCCCTTAACTCCACCTCCACCAGCTCCATCATTGCAGACACCTTTTAATCTGCTCTCACTCAGGAGGAACATCTCCAGAATCAGAACAAATATACACCATCTATCACAGTTATTATAAACCTAACGGCTTTGGCCACGCCCACAACTGTGATGTCACTGGAGAGGTTTTCAACCGCTCCAGCAGCTGATGGAAGGAGGGGGTTGGACATGAAATGATGCAGAAGGAAGTTAAGGATTAAAGTATAGATTGAGAATCACAGAACGGCTCTTGATTCAGCTCAGATCGGAGTCTGATCTGGTTCTGAATTTGGTCCTGATTTGGCTTTAATCTGGTTCTGATCCGGCCCCGATTGGACTCTTACTTTGTTCTGATTTAGTGATAATTCAGCTTCATTTTGTCTGTAGTTCAGCTCAGATTTTTTGTCTGATTTTGTCCTGACTGTGGTTTTGATTCAGCTCTGATTTTTGTGGTTTGTGAGTAGGGCTGTTAGAAAATATCGGTTCTGCAATTTATCGTGATATTTCATTTCACAATACTGTATCGATTTTAAAAAGTACTGTATGGATATTTTTAGGTATTTATTCAAATGCAGATTTGGCGGAGGTTCATTTTTGATTTTTGTTTTTCTTTATTGTTTATATTTTCTTTATTCTTATTTAACTCTCTTTTATTCAATAATGTTAGTTCATTTGTTGGGATTGAACTAAAATACTGTTCTGATGTCAGTTTTGAACTAATAGAATATGAACATTTGAACAGGATCTGAAACTGGAATGTCTGTAAAACAGAATTTCAGTTTGAACACAAGAACATTTTGTGATATAACATTAGATCGTGTTGGGATCAAATAGAAATGTGTTTAGTATTTGTGCAGATTTCTGCTGTAATTCAATTCTTCAAGGAAATAATCATTTAACAAAAAAGAAACAAACAAAAAATTGCCTTTTTACCAGTATCATGATATATCGTGATATATCGTATCGTGATCCTTGTATTGTGATTTGTATCGTATTGCCAGACTCTTGCCGATACACAGCCCTATTTGGGAGTTCTGTCATCGTTCTGGCTCTTAAAACCTGAAACTCGAGCGTTAGAACCCAGGATCTAAAACCAGTTCTAACTCCTGAAGATGAAATGGGTCAAACTGCACTGAAACGTCCGTACAGGTGAAGTGTGTTGGTTTTACGCTGCAGGTTGGGTTGAATGTCGTGGTTGTTGTTGACTTGGCGTTGACTCGTGCAGCTGCCGTTGGCATCTTCATCCAGACTCTGCAGCCACGGACGGTTTTATCACAGCGTGTTGAAACATCGTGTTTAAACAGCAGACCAGCCTTTAGTGTCCATGTTTACGCCATAAAACCGAGCATGAAATGAGGACGAATGAGACTGATGGAGGAAAAGGAGGACTCTTTGATCCTGACTTGGGTTTCAGATACTATCGACGGTGTTCAGGTCTCGGAGGTGTGAGGCCCATGTGGGTTTGGAGGGTTTCAAGCAGATTCCACATGTTGTGTCTTCCTCTGTGGTTTGTAGAGAACAGGATGTTCCTGACGGCTTCTGTTTAATCCACATGTGTAGGTTACCAACTGCCTTCGGAACATGTTTGTGAACTTTTTAGACTCAATGGGATTCAACTGCAAATGTAAAGGTTGTGTTTGGAATCATCACATATTTAGATCCGTTCAATCCACCAAATCATTCTTTTTTTTCCTTCTTAAGTGTCCAGTTGACCTCTAGATCAGTGGTTCTCAACTAGAGGGTCGCGACCCAAAAGTGGGTCTCAAACCCGTCTTCAGTGGGTCGCAGCAGATGCATTCAGTATATGTCCGACATAGATGGAATATATGGAGATAGATGGAAGATCAGAAAGAAATATAATATACAGTACAAGGAATCAACATTATGTGTCTAAATAATGTTCATAAATAAATCCTGTGTTTTATTTTTATGGAGCTGAGCCCCGTCTATTTACACTCCTCAACAGTAGATGGCAGTAATGTGCCGTGATGATGATTAACACCAGACATTTCACAGCAGAAAAAAAGAACCAAAAGGTTCTATTCATATCATGGAGAAACTCAGGTTTGACAACAGCCGCTTTTATACAGGTCCAGGTCAAAGGTCACATGATGGTTCCACCTTTTTAACTCCATTGTCTGATTTCCACAGAAAAGACAAAGGACGAACAGAGGCGAGACAGTAAACCAGCATCCACCAGTCAAAGGGGCGGGGCCACAGCGGATAGTGGGACGTAGAACTAGAGCGTCTGAAATACTCCGATCATAGCAGTGTTGTTCACCTCTGCAGAGTCTGTCACCGTTCCACTGACGTTCTCATGTATACAGTCCTCCACTGCCAACAGCTGGGGGATGTGGGCGTGTCCCCAGTTCCACATCCGTCCCGTGGCATTAATGTTTCTTTACTGTACACGGCCCACACTCATTTTTAAATCCCCCCAGTGCCTGGGTCACACACACAGTCATCATCTGAACGTCCCCCCTTGGTTGGAACCAGAGGTGTTCCGTTTCCATAGCGTTCCTGAATCCTGGTTCCACCTTTATCAGGGCTCCAGAGGAGGAACAGAGGTGGAACCAAATGATCCACCATTTCATTTACACAGACAATGGAACAGAAGAAAGGGGGAATATTCCAGAACACCAGTGGAAAAGGGGCTGATGACTCCAGATCTGGAGATCTCCATTGGACTAAAACTTCAGTGGGTTTAATTCTTCAATAAGTGACTGGATGAACTTTTATTTTTAACTGAGTTCACTTTTTAGTTTTGGTTCAAATAGACCAAATTTCGTGTTAAAGGGAATATTTCCATATTTATCATCTCCACCTGCTGGTGGGTGTGGTTTTTTATTAAACTGGTCTGTGTTTTCAGGATGGAATGTTCTGTTTTATCTCAGGTTCAAAACATGTTTAATTAAATACATTTGAGAACTTTAATTGTTCTGAATGTGGGTTGTTGTCATTGAGGGTGATCGTGGTCCTGAACCCAGACCAGTTCAGAACCACTGAGTCTCTATCCAGGTTGACGCCGTAGAGTTAAACCCTGTGTTTGCATCAGATCTGGGTGGTGGTCCTCCTTCACTAGAGGCGGATCCAGGTTTGGGCAGATGTTCAGAGGAGGTGCAGGCCTTCGGTTCCGCCTCCTGCTGGAACTCTTTGTCTCTGATAACGAGGGCTGTTTGTTCCTGATGTCCTGCTGTGCAACATCTCGGGGGGAGGAGGGGGGGGGGGTGCTGCCTTGGTGGTCTGAGGCTGATGTGGAGGGGGAGGGGTGTGGAGATCAGAGGTGGAGGAGGAGCTCATGTGTTTGCTCTGAGGAGGATGGAGTGGTTTGATTCTGAGGAAGTAACCGGTTTGACTTCAGTTTTTATTAACTTTTAAAGCTTCTTTGTTCAATACTACAATACCCATGAGTCTCAGCTGCTGTTGCCATGGAAAAGAATTTTCAAACTGCCAAATGTGGCTTCAGCTGAAGCACTAGGAACAGATTCAACCCTGTTTTCTTAAATACCCCCTCTGGACCGCTGCTTTAATCTGCTCTCGTCCAATCAGAATGCTCTCTCGCCGGCCGCCATGTTTATCAAACAGATGAAGGTGATATCGGTGACATCCTGCTGCTCTACTGAGCACGCTCAGTGGCGTGCAGAAGCGGTTGAGGTGCGGCGTCTGAACATTCCTCCTATAGGAGCAGGTTCGACTTTAACCAGGACGTTAATGAGTAACTGACCTCCTCCTGTTGTTTCTGCAACAAACCACAGATTAACATTCCTCTGAGGTTTAGAGGGAAACGAAGCCGTCGCCGAATGCCGACCGTTACAGATTGAACCGCTGTGACCTGGTCTGTAAACACCACTCCTGTTCAACGCATACTCCTGGTCTTTGTGTCGTCTTGGTGTGGAAGTTGACACTGTTTGTTTAATCTCCACTTGAAACTCCTCAAGATGTTAAATTACAACAAGAGCTTTGAGTTTTTCATTGACTCATGGGAAAAGTCCTCTAAGTGGATCATGTCCATGTTTACGTCAGGAGGTGGATAATGTGTGAAACACTGGAACATGTGGACCACATCCTCCAAGAAGTCCTCATTGTCAATGTAGAGGGATAGACTTTATTGATCCACCTGGGAAAAAGGTTACAGAACAAACAGTAAAAACAGAAGAACAGAAGAGCAGACACGCTATCATCACCAAGTTCAGGTCACGTATGTGTTTGAGCTGCAGTAGATCCACCCGTGTCCCAGGGATCATGTTAACTATCTTCTAGAAAGAGTTCAGGTTAGTACTGATTGTACGTCCATCTGGTGAATGTCCCTTCTTCACTCATTGGCTGAACACCAACAGGAAATACAACTTTACAGACGCATTTTGAATTTGTTAAAGTAGTGTTTTTCAACCTTGGGGTCAAAACCCCACATAGGGTCACCTGGAATTTCAAGTAATTGATTAAAAACAAAAAAAAATACTAATAAAAAATATTTTTTAATGATTCATTATCTGTTTCATTATAATTCAAACACCACACTCTTTTCCTAATAAAAATCCAATTCACATAAAGTGCAGGATATAATATCTGAGAGGGCATATCATTGATTGACCCGATCATGTGACTGCATGCGTTACTATGCTTCAACCCGCCCGAACACAGTCGCAGTTAGAAAACCAGACCAATCAGAGAATGGAAAGGTTTCTTGGCCCGCCTGGTCCCACTAAGACATCTAAAAGAAAAGGTCTCTGTTTTGAATGTCTGGGGTCGACAGGAATTTGTGATGTTAAAATGGGGTCAGGAGTAAAAAAAAAAAAAGGATGGAACCACTGGGTTAAAGTCTTGCTGTGTTTCTTTTTTTTTCCTCATTTGAGTAATTAATTTATGGGCGAGAAGTGTGTTGTAATGCAGGTGCTATTGAACATGTACCGAGTAAAATATGACTGAGAATTTATCAGTAATACCTTACACTACTGCATTACAGCAAAAAGTAATCCATTACTGTAATGCATTTCTTCTGTCTCTGGATATCAGTCTAGTTCCTATTGGTCACTGATAGAAGTCATATCTGGACTGTGATTGGGTGATGTTAAGTTCTCCTCCAGTGAAAGTCCCACCCACTTCTATAGTTAGCTTGATGTGCATCCAAGACCACAGGACTGGAACATAGAACAGAACCAGGACTGGAACATAGAACAGAACCAGGACTGGAGCATAGAACAGAACCAGGACTGGAACATAGAACAGAACCAGGACTGGAACATAGAACAGAACCAGGACTGGAACATAGAACAGAACCAGGACTGGAACATAGAACAGAACCAGGACTGGAGCATAGAACAGAACCAGGACTGGAACATAGAACAGAACCAGGACTGGAACATAGAACAGAACCAGGACTGGAGCATAGAACAGAACCAGGACTGGAACATAGAACAGAACCAGGACTGGAGCATAGAACAGAACCAGGACTGGAACATAGAACAGAACCAGGACTGGAACATAGAACAGAACCAGGACTGGAGCATAGAACAGAACCAGGACTGGAACATAGAACAGAACCAGGACTGGAGCATAGAACAGAACCAGGACTGGAACATAGAACAGAACCAGGACTGGAACATAGAACAGAACCAGGACTGGAGCATAGAACAGAACCAGGACTGGAACATAGAACAGAACCAGGACTGGAACATAGAACAGAACCAGGACTGGAGCATAGAACAGAACCAGGACTGGAACATAGAACAGAACCAGGACTGGAACATAGAACAGAACCAGGACTGGAACATAGAACAGAACCAGGACTGGAGCATAGAACAGAACCAGGACTGGAACATAGAACAGAACCAGGACTGGAACATAGAACAGAACCAGGACTGGAGCATAGAACAGAACCAGGACTGGAACATAGAACAGAACCAGGACTGGAACATAGAACAGAACCAGGACTGGAGCATAGAACAGAACCAGGACTGGAACATAGAACAGAACCAGGACTGGAGCATAGAACAGAACCAGGACTGGAACATAGAACAGAACCAGGACTGGAACATAGAACAGAACCAGGACTGGAACATAGAACAGAACCAGGACTGGAGCATAGAACAGAACCAGGACTGGAACATAGAACAGAACCAGGACTGGAGCATAGAACAGAACCAGGACTGGAGCATAGAACAGAACCTGACATAGAACACATTCAGCTGGCTCTGATTCCATGTAGAACAGACACTGACGGACAGGGACCCTGGGACTGTTTTTTCTTCCCGACATGGTTTGTATGAACGTCATCTTTAGTGCGTTCTGTCACATTTTCAGGTTCCACATCAAGAACGAGTGGAATCACTGCCAATGTGACTCATAAATGTGGACCTCAACAGCCTGGTCCAGAGGCTGCAGGTCTTCATCACAGCTGGATCCATCAGGGCTCCATCCATCAGAAGTGGATCCGTCTGAATGAACCCACTCTGTTCTGAACCTTGTGAAACGGCCCTTTTGTCGTGTGGACAGTGAACGCCTCGTTCTGCAGAGGTTCTTCTCTGGATCACATGGAGGTCCATCTGTTCTATAACCCACAGGTTTTAACAGAACCGGAATTGAACCCCAGAGCGTCGTACTTCCATGGCGTCCGTCACACCTACAGGTGATCTCAGACGGTCACGTGTCCCGCCCCTGACCTTTGACCTCTGCGCAGTCCTCAGTGGATGCTGCGGAGGTCAACTCCTCATTCCTCTCATTCCTGCCTCCGCCTTCACCCTCCGCCGCAGAAAAATCCTCCGTTTGCTCAGTGTTTTTATCGGCGCGAGGCTTCTGCCTGTTGACCTCTGACCCCAGCACCTGCTGTGAGCGGAGCGTGCTCAGTGGGGTCTCCGCGTCAGCTGGTCGGACGGATGTTTTCGGCCTGTGCTCACCCTCTGAAGCTCCTCCCACAACAGAGTCGGAGCGCGCGGCAGGTTTGATGTGTACTGACGTTAATCTGAGGCTCACATTAACTGTAAAACCTGAAGTCCACGGACACGGAGTGGGAGGAGCTCAGGGTGACCTCTGACCTCTGTGTGTTGTCGTGCAGATGGAGACACGATGCGTTCAAGGCCCCTCAGGCCCACGCTTTCACAAGTCAAAGCACCCGTTGTTCAGCGCTCTGCGGAAGAATGCGATGAGCTCATGGGAGGAAATTTAATTGGCGCTTCACCCCCCCGGACCCAGACCAGGACCCCCCACCCCCCCATCTGCAAACCCAGGCCCCTCCCTCTAGGACCACTTAAAATAATCTGAAACCCAGGCCTCTGCATGACTCACAAACTTCAGTCATTCCTTTTCCTCTTTATGATCAGACTCTTCATGTCAGTCTTAAACCCACGTCACTGCTTCTTCCATATTTTTTGAACAGTTTTTTCAAAAGGTTTGATGTTCGTTTGTTTCAGCTCAAAGTTTTTACTTTTAACAGAGAAATGATATTTTAATAATGATTAGATTTGTTATTCAGACTCTGTTTCCTCTGAGCTGCTGCTTCTTTAACCCTCCAGTTTCCTGTCCAGCAAGGCCCTTAATAAGCACCAAGTGTGCCATTTTGGCACACTTGTGGAATAATGTCAAAAAAATTTTCATGCAGTTTGTTTTTAATTCTTTTACACTTTTTTCTATTTCATCAACTTGAGCCGTAAATAAAAATACCAAATACTCAATAATTGTCACAATTTTTAATCCTTTAAATGCAGTGTTTGTAATGTAAACAAACCATTTTTTTGGATGCAAAAAACACAAAAAATTAATTTTTTTCAATATACTACATAAAAAGTGGATCACATATTATTTGATTTTTGCAGCCTGGCATATGTCAATGATTAACTCCAATTTTGGTTAATTTGCATTATTACTTTTGGTGCTAGGTCAAATGTTCAAAAATACTAGCATCTGTCACCAAGTGTGCGTAAAATGCGCACTTATAAATCAAACTATTAATTATATATTGATTTATTTTTCTGCTCTAACTTGATTTTATTTTTGTAAATCAAGGTCAGCCCTAATCATACATATCAAATAGTCATTCATTTTACATTTTTTTAACCCTTTAAATGATCTCTTTTGATCATGGTGTCACTACATTTTTTGATGCAAAAAACACAAAATATGATTTTTTTCAAAATACTACATAAAAATTGCATTACATATTATATGATTTTTGCAGCCTGGCATATGCCAGTGATTAATCTGTTTTTCTGCTGAACATCCTGAAGGACAGCACAGCTCATTATGCCCCCCCCCTCCCCCCATCTGTCCATCCGCCTGTCCTCCTGGTTTCATCTCATCGCTCTGTGAAGACAAACAGCTGTTCCTCTGAGCGTCAGCCATGGCTCCGACAGCAGGATTATCACAGCGTAAGGACTCGTCCATCGAATCCGAGGCGTGTTTTCACTGGCTCTCTGCTCTCACAGTCTAACACCGACGTCGTCTCCGTCCACTCTGTGGTTTTCCTCCACTCCACCCACTTTCCTTCTCTTCTTCTGTGGTTAAATGTTTGTCTGTGGACACGTCTGAACACGCCTGGAACCGTGTGGACGCAATGACGACAGACGGCAGCTTCACAGATGATGCAGTGTTCAGGAACCTCACCTCTGCCTTTTTCAACAGCAGCGTCAAATGTAAGAACGACAGAAGGCGGCAGACGCTTCCTGTCATGAAAGCGTTTTCATGTCATCAGATCTTCTACAAAACACATCATTATAGTTTCTGTTTCAGAAAAACTTCTCAAACCTCAGAAACTTGACTGATTTCCAAACTGTTCTCATTTATTTCTCATTGGACGAGCGGCTGAGTGACCCCTGACTTCTGGGAGGGTCAGGGGTCAAAGGTGTGTTGCTAAAAGGCACTTGGTCAGCGTTGAACCCGCTCCTCCCTCAGAGCCGTTTGTGTCCGGTCATTCAGTTTCTCTTCAGATTCCTTCTCCATATCTGGGCAGGAAAAAACTCCCATCACCCCCTGCTCCTCCCAGCTCTCTCTTTGACATGAACAGTCTGCTCGTCCGTCCGTCCATCTGTCCGCTCAACGGAAACACATTCCAGAGGATTCATTCTGACGTGCCCCCCCCCCACCTCCTCAGGATTGTCTTTTCATGTCCAGACCTGATCTGGGGCCTCCTGAGGAGCAGGTCTGGGGTCAGCGATCCACAATGGACCGCTTAGCTCCACTTAAAGCAGCACCTGCTAATTGACCACGTCTATGCTTGTTTTAAATGAGCAGGGGTCCAGATTCTGGAAAGGACCAGTTCCAGACCTGGACCTGTACCTGAGAGAAGACTCAGTTTCAACTCAAAGTTCAGTTGGTTAGTTTAAGTCCGTGTTGAAATGTTTCCGGAATGTACAAACTGTGTCAACAACAGGACGATAGATGACAGAATGACACCTGAGAAGACGAAGATGAAGATGGGTCTGTCCATCAAACTGGGTTTATTTTAGTTTCTGTCACTTTTCCATCTTTTCAGACCCAATAATAAAAGGTAAATATAGACATATTTCCCCCCCAGGATGGACCTAATGATGACCTCAGATAAATGAGCCATCCCATAATTAATGAATTTATAATCAAATACTGGGTCCAAAAATAGGACCGAAATATGGGCATTAAATCTCCCCAGGCGTCAGCGCATTAGATGTGAAAACATGTGTAAATGGTCTTCTGTAGACTAAATAAAGACACTGTGTTCAATGTGTTGATCCTAGTGGTTTTTCTAATCCACACATGTGGGTTTTTCAGCAATCTCAGTCTCATTCCAGGTCTGGTGTGGAACCCGTCGTGTCCACTGTTGTTACATGCGGAACCCGTCATGTCCACTGGTGTTACATGTGGAACTCGTCGTGTCCACCGGTGTTACATGTGGAACCCGTCGTGTCCACTGGTGTTACATGTGGAACCCGTCGTGTCCACCGGTGTTACATGTGGAACCTGTTGTGTCCATGGTGTTACATGTGGAACCTGTCGTGTCCACTGGTGTTACATGTGGAACCCGTCGTGTCCACCGGTGTTGCACCCTGAACCCATCGTGTCCACTGGTGTTACACGTGGAACCTGTCGTGTCCACTGGTGTTACATGTGGAACCTGTTGTGTCCATTGGGGTTACATGTGGAACCTGAACATTTAAACACTAATAAATCACCAGTGATTTTACAACAGTGGTCATTTTTGTCAAACACTCTGCCTAGAATATTTACTTCAATTCCCAAAATGCACCTCTGACAGAATACAAAGATATTAAAAAACAGCGGAAAGGCGGCATTAGTTTGGGTATTAGAACAAAAACCTGACAGAAACAGACGGAGGAGTTCATCATCTGAAAAACTGTTTCTGTTTTATCTCAGTAAATATTAATTTGTCAAATTGACCCAAAGTTGCTGTCTAACATTGGTGTCCAGCTGGTCTGAATGTTTAGCCCGTCTGTTCTGCTTTAGGACCAGGTTCACAGAAGAACCCACATGAAGACCAAGACCATTCCACCTAAACTTTGAACATATTTAACGAAATAACAAAACTGGACCAAACCTGAAATTTGCATTAAGGTGTTTTTTCTGTTTTAAGAGTAAAAATGAAAAAAAAAAACAACCTTTTGTAGGATAAAGTCTGACTTGTTCAACATGTGACTGATCAGCTGTTTACGTTAAAACATGAGACTGAAAACAGAACACTGAGCTTCTTCTACTGTTGGTATTAGTCATGTGTGTCGTAGACTACAGCGCCGCCTGGTGGTGACACAACACAGCCTGGATTATTGACTGTAAACCGGTATATAGAGGGACTGGATCAGGACGGTTTGGTCACATGACCACAGACTTAATAGATAATACGATCAAAAAACCTTCAGGAAAATCAGAGAGGACGGAACCCTGTAGAACTGTTCAATCCAAACAGAGTTCATCAGGACAAACGGAGGCGGTTCTATTTATGTTCTGGTCCGACGTTAGCAGCAGCGCTGGACAGGTCCTGGTTTGTGTTGATGTTAAAGGTGATGGTTATGAAACAGGAGGAAACACGCGGACAGGTGTCGGTTTATTTCTGTGGCGTCTAAGGCGTCGCCTTCCAACATCTGACTAAACTACGGCTCCGATTCATTTCATATTTTATCTGTTTTTTCTTTGGGACAGTGTCAACAAAGTTTATTCACAGTTTCGAGAAACTCAGATTTTAAAATTTTTGATGAATGTTTTAAATATTGTACCTGTTCCTTTCCTTCTACTGGTCCATCTGTTGATGGTTTAGAACATGTCAGTGGTTCCAGATATCAGTCTAGTTCTGATAGAAGTCAAATCTGGACTGTGATTGGATGAGTTCAGTTCTCCTCCAGTGAAAGTCCCGCCCACTTCTATAGTTAGATTGATCTGCATCCAGACCACAGGACTGGAACACAGAACAGAACCAGGACTGGAACACAGAACAGAACCTGACATAGAACACATTCAGCTGGTTCTGATCCACATAGAACAGACGCTGACGGACAGGGACACGGGTTCTGTTTTTACTGATGGGACTCGGTGTGAATGTGGGGTTCGATGTCCTCGGCGTCTGGTGTCTGATGTGACGCCTCCACATCCTCACACCAACAAAAGCTCCTGTTACAAACAAAAAGCTCAGTGGAAGCGCCCGCTGTGAGCACAGGGGCTGCTGGGAAATACGACGGAGTGGGCGGAAACCCCTTTGAAACTAAGATACTAACTGGACTGTTCCTGTTTTCCCATGGGCCTCGAACACAGCGCAGGTCCCGATGGATGACGACGTGACACAGCAGACACACAACCACAGATGCACAACAGACACACAACCACAGATGCACAACAGACACACAACCACAGATGCACAACAGACACACAACCACAGATGCACAACAGACACACAACCACAGATGCACAACCACAGATGGACAACAGACACACAACCACAGACGCACAACAGACACACAACCACAGATGCACAACCACAGATGGACAACAGACACACAACCACAGACGCACAACAGACACACAACCACAGATGCACAACAGACACACAACCACAGATGCACAACAGACACACAACCACAGATGCACAACCACAGATGGACAACAGACACACAGACACACACTTGTTTCCTGTAATAAAACTCAGTCTTTTCTCTTCAGCTGCTTCACCTTTATCTACTGTCGACACACAGACCCCTCCCACTGCCCCCCCCCCCCCCCACACACACACACACACTGTCTACAGAGCACATTCTTGCCCCCCCACCCCTCCCCCCCTCCCCCACCGGAGGGAGTCCAGACGTGCTGAGACAGATCTTAAAGGCGCATCGACTGGTTAAAGTCCAACCTGAAGAACAGTCCTGGTTCTGTTGGTCTGAACCTGCAGAACCTTACAGACCTTTGACCTGGAATAAATGCAGGTTTTCTTCTGCTGAGGGTTTCCCTGATGATCACATGACCTGTTTGGCTGTGTGTGTGTGTGTGTTTGTGATGTCATGACTGTCATCGTCACATGACCTCATTAACCCCGCCCCCTCCTGTCCCGTGTAGGAAAATCCTTCGACATCACCTACGTGCGTCTGAAGTTCCACACCAGTCGACCGGAGAGCTTCGCCATCTACAAGCGCAGCAGCGAGGGCGCCCCCTGGGTTCCATACCAGTACTACAGCGGCTCCTGCGAGAAGACGTACCAGAAAGCCAACCGCGGCTTCATCCGCACCGGCGAGGACGAGCAGCAGGCGCTCTGCACCGACGACTTCAGCGACATCTCACCGCTCACCGGTGGCAACGTGGCCTTTTCCACGCTGGAGGGACGGCCCAGCGCCTACAACTTCGACCACAGCCCCGTCCTGCAGGTGAGATGACACCGACACTGACACCAACACTGACACTGACACCGACACCAACACTGACACCTACACTAACACCAACACTGACACCGACACCAACACTGACACCTACACTAACACCAACACTGACACCTACACTGACACCGACACCAACACTGACACCTACACTAACACCAACACTGACACCGACACCAACACTGACACCTACACTAACACCAACACTGACACCTACACTGACACCGACACCAACACTGACACCTACACTAACACCAACACTGACACCTACACTAACACTGACACCAACACTGACACCTACACTAACACGGACACCAACACTGACACCTACACTAACACCAACACTGACACCTACACTAACACCGACACTGACACGTCACCTACACCGACACCTACACCGACACCGACACCTACACTGACACCTACACCGACACTGACATCGACACCGACACTGACACCGACACTGACACCAACAATGACACTAACACCAACACTGACTTCGACACCAACACTGACTTCGACACAGACACTGACACTGACACCAACAATGACACTGACACCAACACTGACACTAACACCAACACTGACATCGACACCGACACTGACACTGACACCAACACTGACAATGACACTAACACCAGCACTGACTTCGACACCAACACTGACACCGACACCAACACTGACACCGACACTGACACCTACACTGACACCGACACCAACACCGACACTAACACCGACACTGACACCGACACCAACACTGACACTAACACCAACACTGACATCGACACCAACACTGACAATGACACTAACACCAACACTGACTTCGACACCAACACTGACACCAACACTGACACCGACACTGACACCAACACTGACTTCGACACCAACACTGACACCGACACCAACACTGACACCAACACTGACACCGACACCAACACCAACACTGACACCAACACTGACTTCGACACCAACACTGACACCGACACTGACACCGACACTGACACCAACACTGACACCGACACTGACACTGACACCGACACTGACACCAACACTGACACCGACACTGACACTGACACCGACACTGACCCTGTTTTTGTTCTGTTTTAACGTTTATTTAACCAGATAAAGTCCCACTGACATCAGCCAAACCAGAACACGTTGAACCGATCAGTGGAATCGTTAAACAGACAAATGAGTCCACGTAACTGAACTACTGGGACCAGTTCTCTATAAGAACCGGTTCTGATCCACGGTGTCATCTGTAGGTGTGCATTTGTGGTTCTGACAGAGGAACGCCGTTGAGACCCAAACCGGGTCACAGCTGGTTCTGACTGGCTCCTCAGCCCCACGTCCTCCTGAACTTAAAGCAGCTCCTTTACATCCTGTCTTTCATTTTTGGACACTGGTTGGTCCAGGTGTCCTTGCTTTGGACAGACACATGTGGACGAACCAGTGTCCAATAAGGATCGACAGGAAGTAAAGGAGCAGCTTTAAGTTCAGGAAGAGCTGGATAAACACTGGGTGTAGAACCCATCGAGATAATTAAGATAGGTCAGACTGGACCAGCTTTGACCCAAGCCCAGTGAAGTCCAGAGGACAGACGTTCATGACCCGGGTCCTGGACACGGGTCCAGAGGACAGACATGTTTGCTGTCTGTTACTGAAATTCATTTCCCATGATGCCCTGCAGCTGCGTCCTGACAGACTGGACCGGTGGGTTCTGGTAGATCCACAGAGGTTTGGATTCTGTCTGTCCTGGTTCTTTTCTGGTTCCATCCTGGTTCCATCCTGGTTCTTCCCTGGGTCCATCCTGGTTCTGTCCTGGTTCTAACCCTGGATTTGTCCTGGTTCTGTCCTGGTTCCATCCTGGTTCTGTCCTGATTCTTGTCCTGGTTCTGCCCGAGTCCATCCTGGTTCTGTCCTGGTTCTGCTCTGGTTCTTGTCCTGGTTCTGTCCTGGTCCTTGTTCTGGTTCTGTCCTGGTTCTTGTCCTGGTTCCATCCTGGTTCTTGTTCTGGTTCTGTCCTGGTTCTTGTCCTGGTTCCGTCCTAGTTCTTGTTCTGATTCTGTCCTGGTTCTTGTCCTGGTTCTTGTCCTGATTCTTGTCCTGGTTCCGTCCTGGTTCTTGTTCTGGTTCTGTCTTGGTTCTTGTCCTGGTCCTTGTTCTGGTTCTGTCCTGGTTCTTGTCCTGGTTCCATCCTGGTTCTTGTTCTGGTTCCGTCCTGGTTCTTGTCCTGTTTCTTGTCCTGGTTCTTGTCCTGGTTCCGTCCTGGTTCTTGTTCTGGTTCTGTCCTGGTTCTTGTCCTGATTCTTGTCCTGGTTCCATCCTGGTTCTTGTTCTGGTTCTGTCCAGGTTCTTGTCCTGGTTCCATCCTGGTTCTTGTTCTGGTTCTGTCTTGGTTCTTGTCCTGGTTCTTGTCCTGGTTCTGTCCTGGTTCTTGTTCTGGTTCTGTCCTGGTTCTTGTCCTGATTCTTGTCCTGGTTCTTGTCCTGGTTCCGTCCTGGTTCTTGTTCTGGTTCTGTCCTGGTTCTTGTCCTGGTTCTGTCTTGGTTCTTGTCCTGGTTTTTGTCCTGGTTCTGTCCTGGTTCTTGTTCTGGTTCCGTCCTGGTTCTTGTCCTGATTCTTGTCCTGGTTCTTGTTCTGGTTCTGTCCTGGTTCTTGTCCTGATTCTTGTCCTGGTTCTTGTCCTGGTTCTGTCCTGGTTCTTGTTCTGGTTCTGTCCTGGTTCTTGTTCTGGTTCTTGTCCTGGTTCTGTCCTGGTTCTTGTTCTGGTTCTGTCCTGGTTCTTGTCCTGGTTCTTGTCCTGGTTCCGTCCTGGTTCTTGTTCTGGTTCTGTCCTGGTTCTTGTCCTGATTCTTGTCCTGGTTCTGTCCTGGTTCTTGTTCTGGTTCCGTCCTGGTTCTTGTCCTGATTCTTGTCCTGGTTCTTGTCCTGGTTCCGTCCTGGTTCTTGTTCTGGTTCTGTCCTGGTTCTTGTCCTGATTCTTGTCCTGGTTCTTGTCCTGGTTCTGTCCTGGTTCTTGTTCTGGTTCTGTCCTGGTTCTTGTCCTGGTTCTGTCCTGGTTCTTGTTCTGGTTCTGTCCTGGTTCTTGTCCTGATTCTTGTCCTGGTTCTTGTCCTGGTTCCGTCCTGGTTCTTGTTCTGGTTCTGTCCTGGTTCTTGTCCTGGTTCTGTCTTGGTTCTTGTCCTGGTTTTTGTCCTGGTTCTGTCCTGGTTCTTGTTCTGGTTCCGTCCTGGTTCTTGTCCTGATTCTTGTCCTGGTTCTTGTTCTGGTTCTGTCCTGGTTCTTGTCCTGATTCTTGTCCTGGTTCTTGTCCTGGTTCTGTCCTGGTTCTTGTTCTGGTTCTGTCCTGGTTCTTGTTCTGGTTCTTGTCCTGGTTCTGTCCTGGTTCTTGTTCTGGTTCTGTCCTGGTTCTTGTCCTGGTTCTTGTCCTGGTTCTGTCCTGGTTCTTGTTCTGGTTCCGTCCTGGTTCTTGTCCTGATTCTTGTCCTGGTTCTTGTCCTGATTCTTGTCCTGGTTCTTGTCCTGGTTCCGTCCTGGTTCTTGTTCTGGTTCTGTCCTGGTTCTTGTCCTGGTTCTGTCTTGGTTCTTGTCCTGGTTCTGTCCTGGTTCTTGTTCTGGTTCTGTCCTGGTTCTTGTCCTGATTCTTGTCCTGGTTCCGTCCTGGTTCTTGTTCTGGTTCTGTCCTGGTTCTTGTCCTGATTCTTGTCCTGGTTCTTGTCCTGGTTCTGTCCTGGTTCTTGTTCTGGTTCTGTCCTGGTTCTTGTCCTGGTTCTGTCTTGGTTCTTGTCCTGGTTCTTGTCCTGGTTCTGTCCTGGTTCTTGTTCTGGTTCTGTCCTGGTTCTTGTCCTGATTCTTGTCCTGGTTCTTGTCCTGGTTCCGTCCTGGTTCTTGTTCTGGTTCTTGTCCTGGTTCTTGTCCTGGTTCTTGTCCTAGTTCTGTCCTGGTTCTTGTTCTGGTTTTGTCCTGGTTCTTGTCCTGGTTCTTGTCCTGGTTCCGTCCTGGTTCTTGTCCTGGTTCTGTCCTGGTTCTTGTTCTGTCCTGGTTCTTGTCCTGATTCTTGTCCTGGTTCTTGTCCTGGTTCCGTCCTGGTTCTTGTCCTGGTTCTGTCCTGGTTCTTGTCCTGGTTCCGTCCTGGTTCTTGTCCTGGTTCTTGTCCTGATTCTTGTCCTGGTTCTTGTCCTGGTTCCGTCCTGGTTCTTGTCCTGGTTCCGTCCTGGTTCTTGTCCTGGTTCTGTCCTGGTTCCGTCCTGGTTCTTGTCCTGGTTCCGTCCTGGTTCTTGTCCTGGTTCTGTCCTGGTTCCGTCCTGGTTCTTGTCCTGGTTCTTGTCCTGGTTCCGTCCTGGTTCCGTCCTGGTTCTTGTCCTGGTTCTTGTCCTGGTTCTTGTCCTGGTTCCGTCCTGGTTCTTGTCCTGGTTCTTGTCCTGGTTCTTGTCCTGGTTCCGTCCTGGTTCTTGTCCTGGTTCTTGTCCTGGTTCTTGTCCTGGTTCCGTCCCACTCACAGTTGGACTCTGCTGTTCTACTCAGTGACTCATGTCCTTGAGCTTCAGGAACTTGTTTGGAGTCAGTGGTAGCTCTCCTCTTCTTTTCCCATCAGGCCATTCTCCGGCAGGTTTTGGGTTTGACGTGTGCCAAGTGTTGCGACATGTTGCTAGGCAACGCCCCCGGATTTCCCACCGTGGCGGCGAGTGTTTGGCTCAGCTGAGCTGCAGCTGGACGCTGTTTGTCTCTGTTATTGACTCTGAGGTTTAAGCACGGCTCTGGTCTCACAGAACCACCGGGTCTGGATCACATAGGTCCAGATCAGATGGGTCCGGATCAGACGGGTCCGGATCAGACGGGTTAATTTTTTTCTATACTTTATTCAGTTTATGTTTAGTTTTGCTAATTTTGTTCCTTATTTTATTCAGTTGTTGGTTTTATTTGAGTGTAGTGACGTAGAATCCAACTTCCTGTTCTTGTCGTCTACGTTCTTCTGTTTTCTGTGATTCAATAGTTTTTGCACATGCTCAGATGTAACAGAACCAAGTCAGTCAGATGAACCCATTTACATGCATGAAGACACAGGAGGACTGGGACAGATCCAGGGGTGCTAATCTGATTGAATCTGATCTGATTACTGCTGTTATCGGATCAGCCTGTTTACATGATCAATAATAATCAGATGTTGATCAAAGGATCGGTGGAAACAGGGCCAGTGGTTCCTGTTTCCAGTTTAGTGTGAACAGAGCCCACACCTGGGTCCATACGTCTGATGTTAACAGCTGGATTATCTGTCTTTCATGGTGTTAAATGAACAGAAATGTCCATATTCAGGTTTCCTCCCACAGTAAAACTTTAACCCACTGCCTCGGAGTGAATCTGTGTTTTTTCTAATTTTGTGGTTTTTATTGATTTAATTGAAATGAAACCATGGAAGTGTTACATAATCATCATAGCACAGTAATATGTGATGGTACTGATTATTTGACACAATCATCTGTGTCTGTATGTATTTTCTTATTAGTGTCCATTGTTTCATTGAACTGTTTGAATTTGGACCCTAACACAGTCCTGGTCAGTCCAGTCCTTCAGTAATAGTGTTAGTTCTGCTCTATAACATGTATGTGCACGCTCGAATGTGAATAGAATAGAATAGAATAGAACAGAATAGAATAGAATAGAATAGAATAGAATGTCTTTATTGTCATTGTACAGGTACAATGAAATGAAAAAAGTGCCATTGTCCTAGGTGCCATAAAAAAGTATGTATATATAATGTATATAAAAGAGTATAAAAAACTAAAATATAAAAGGAAAAACCCTGACAGCATAAGTATGTATAAAAAAAACCCCAGCAGTATAAAAAAAGTGTTATTAGAAGTATAAAAGGCACATCAAACATCATCATATACTCTGGACAACATTCAGCATTCCACACAATTAATTAACGTCCAGCAGAGTTCAGTGTAGTTATGGCCCTGGGATCAAAACTGTTTTTTATTAGAACCAACAATAATACGAGTTGATTATCAGCTCCAGTTTACGGAAGAACATCATCGTATATATTAGTCCACTGACCGACGGAGACAGGTCTGGAATTATGAGGGGAAACCGTCGTGTTAGTCATGGTCATCCCTAGGGGATTGTGGGAGCTGTAGTCCATAACAAACTATAGATGCATGACTAACGGGGTTCAGGAAATAGTGTCTGTTCTGTTTATCTTTAAACTGGATCAGGTTCTTGTCTCCGTCTAAAGTTGGTTTTGTTCTGTAAGGCTCCAGATCAGTAGGACTGGAGTTTTAAATAAACTCAGCTCAGTTTCCAGGTTAGCAACAGTGACCCGCTGAAGCGTGGATCTAATCTAAGAACAGTCCTCCTTCCACTGTCAGTTCACTGATGAGTCCTTTACTCAGGAGAATGTGGCCTTTCAGCCTCACACATGGACGCATTCCATCTGTTTGACATTCCTGAAGATGAAACCACTGACTCTGTGGTCTGTGGTCGTTGGACTTAATGAAGCTGCTTTAATAAAGCGTCCGTTCCTCTGCTCATCCTCCCTGCTGACGCCGTCCCTGTGTGTAAATGAACAGATTTAGACGCGCAGCTCACATCCACGTTTCCTTATTTGACTCGTTGGTATGAAGCTATTTATATGAAGCTGGGACTGTTTTAGGAGGCGGAGGCGTCAAATGGAGGCGTCAGACGGCTGCCGACACGCCTGCGTCTGTCACCACTGGGCTGACAGGAAATGACCACAGCCCAGGCTGTCCACCTTAAAACCACAGCCCAGGCTGTCCACCTTAAAACCACAGCCCAGGCTGTCCACCTTAAAACCACAGCCCAGGCTGTCCACCTTAAAACCACAGCCCAGGCTGTCCACTTTAAAACCACAGCTGAGGCCATCCACCTTAAAACCACAGCCCAGACCCTCCACCTTAAAACCACAGCTGAGGCCGTCCACCTTAAAACCACAGCCCAGACCCTCCACCTTAAAACCACAGCTGAGGCCGTCCACCTTAAAACCACAGCCCAGGCCCTCCACCTTAAAACCACAGCTGAGGCCGTCCACCTCAAAACCACATCTGAGGCCGTCCACCTTAAAACCACAGCTGAGGCCGTCCACCTTAAAACCACAGCTGAGGCCGTCCACCTTAAAACCACAGCTGAGGCCGTCCACCTCAAAACCACAGCTGAGGCCGTCCACCTTAAAACCACAGCCCAGGCCCTCCACCTTAAAACCACAGCCCAGGCCCTCCACCTCAAAACCACAGCTGAGGCCGTCCACCTTAAAACCACAGCTGAGGCCGTCCACCTTAAAACCACAGCTGAGGCCGTCCACCTTAAAACCACAGCTGAGGCCGTCCACCTCAAAACCACAGCTGAGGCCGTCCACCTTAAAACCACAGCCCAGGCCCTCCACCTCAAAACCACAGCTGAGGCCGTCCACCTTAAAACCACAGCCGAGGCCGTCCACAACTAACACAGTCCACCTTAAAACCACAGCTGAGGCTGTCCACAACTAACACAGTCCACCTTAAAACCACAGCTGAGGCCGTCCACATTAAAACCACAGCCCAGGCCGTCCTCCTTAAAACCACAGCTGAGGCCATCCTCGTTAGATTAGACTGGATTAAACTGGACTGGATTAGACTGGACCGGATTAGACTATATTAGACTGGACTGGATTAGACTATATTAGACTGGACTGGATTAGACTATATTAGACTGGACTGGATTACGGTGGACAGGATTAGACTGGACTGCATTAGATTGGACCAGATTAGACTGGACTGGACCAGATTAGATGGAAACAGATTAGACTGGACTGGACTGGACCGGATTAGACTGGATTAGACTGGACCAGATTAGACTGGACTGGACTGGACTGGATTAGACTGGACCACATTAGACTGGACCAGATTAGACTGGACTGGATTAGACTGGACCACATTGGACTGGACCGGATTAGACTGGACTGGACTGGATTAGACTGGACCAGATTAGACTGAACTGGATTAGACTGGACCACATTAGACTGGACCGGATTAGACTTGACCGGATTAGACTGGATTGGATTGGGTTGGACTGGACTGGACTGGATTAGACTGGACCAGATTAGACCGGATTATACTGAACTAGATTAGACTGGAGTGGACTGGACTGGATTAGACCGGATTAGACTGGACTGGACTAGACTGGACTGGTCTTCCATTGCTGTAGAGGAAGCGTTGCCTGGTTGCCAGTGTTGCCCGTCTCGTTGACCACCTGAGCCTTAAATGGACCCGTTCCTCCTCAGATCAGCTTTTTCTTCAGTTCCTTGTATCTGTGATGGTTTTAATCAGGACCAGGACGCCTCCCTCTGTCCTTCTGTCCAGCTCAGTCCCATCCTGTCATTGTGCTCTGACACTCGTCGTAAAAACAACCACGTGTACGAAACCAGGGAGAGACAACGCAAACGTTTCAGCCTCAGCAGGAATGTGTTCGGTCCGAAGACGTTGAGGATCAGGAGCTGAAACGTAGATGACGGAAACGACAGGAAGTATCTGCCGAGACGCCACCACCACCAAGCTGCTCATGATGGATGGAGAACAGCTGTGGAGGCTTGGACCACCGTGAGAATCTGCAGCAGCTTCCTGTGGATGTCCTGAAAGTCTGCAGCTGCTGAAGGGATGGACGGATGCACAGGACAGATGGATGGACAGAAGGACAGATGGACGGACAGAAGGACGGACGGTAGGACAGACAGATGGACAGAAGGATGGACAGATGGACAGAAGGATGGACAGATGGATGAATGGATAGAAGGATAGACAGAAGGACAGATGGATGCCCAGGACAGACGGATGGACAGAAGGACAGATGGACGGACAGAAGGACGGACGGTAGGACAGACAGATGGACAGAAGGATGGACAGACAGATGGACAGAAGGATGGACAGAAGGATGGACAGATGGATGAACGGATAGAAGGATAGACAGAAGGACAGATGGATGCCCAGGACAGACGGATGGACAGACAGAAGGACAGATGGATGAACAGAAGAATGGACGGAAGGACAAATGGAGGGACGGACAGAAAGATGAACAGGACAGACGGATGGCTCAGTGTTGCCGTGGAAACGCTGCTGTTCTTGGATTGGAAGCTTTGGTTTTTGCTCCACTCGGCTCCTGAACCCACTGAGGTTGATGGTTCCAACACCTCCGTCACCCACACCCTCCTGTTTCTTAACCCACATCTGCATTTTTAGAATCCTGCTGAATGGGTGGGGGTGGTGTGGGGGCGGGGTTTTGGGTGTGGGTTTGTTTGTGCCATAAATCAGTGCATAAACAACAGTGAGAACATGCTGAGTGGGCAGAGACAACCATGTGACGACCTGGTGTGAAGGGAAGGAGTGTGTGTGTGTGTGTGTGTCTGTGTCTGTGTGTGTGTCTGTGTGTGTGTGTCTGTGTCTGTGTGTGTGTCTGTCTGTGTGTGTGTGTCTGTGTCTGTGTGTGTGTTTGTTTACTGGACCATAACAGTCCCATATCTGGCAGTAATCAGATGTTTGTAATAATCAGATCTAATGTATTTACATACACTTAAGAAGTGTGGTAATCAGAGTACCATTATTTTGGAATACGATGATTTCGGAGTACCATTATTTCAGAGTTCGTACATACGTAGTGGTGGTAAATTGATAGTGATCATCTAAAAACACTGTTTATTGATCCATTCATATTGATTATCAGTTCATGATCAGTGACGTCGTTGAACCCTTTAACTGTTTCTGTCACAACCTCCAAATGTTTTCACTTCCACTAGACATTTATCTTTATGGGTTAAAGGTGGACGTTTGGGTCTTTAAGGGTTAAAGGTGGACGTTTGGGTCTTTAAGGGTTAAAGGTGGACGTTCGGATCTGTAAGGGTTAAAGGTGGACGTTTGGGTCCTTAAGGGTTAAAGGTGGACGTTTGGGTCTTTAAGGGTTAAAGGTGGACGTTTGGGTCTTTAAGGGTTAAAGGTGGACGTTTGGGTCTTTAAGGGTTAAAGGTGGACGTTTGGGTCTGTAAGGGTTAAAGGTGGACGTTTGGGTCTTTAAGGGTTACAGGTGGACGTTTGGGTCCTTAAGGGTTAAAGGTGGACGTTTGGGTCTGTAAGGGTTAAAGGTGGATGTTTGGGTCTGTAAGGGTTTAAAGGTGGACGTTTGGGTCTTTAAGGGTTAAAGGTGGACGTTTGGGTCTTTAAGGGTTAAAGGTGGACGTTTGGGTCTGTAAGGGTTAAAGGTGGACGTTTGGGTCCTTAAGGGTTAAAGGTGGACGTTTGGGTCTTTAAGGGTTAAAGGTGGACGTTTGGGTCTTTAAGGGTTAAAGGTGGACGTTTGGGTCTGTAAGGGTTAAAGGTGGACGTTTGGGTCTTTAAGGGTCTTTAAGGGTTCCAGACTAAGGTGTCGTTGTGGTGAAGGTCAGTTTAGGTTTGTGTTTGTGTCTGTATTTACTCGTGTGGCGTTCAAACATCCTGGGAGCTTTGACTGCTGCTTTTGCCTTCACAGCTGTGTCCAATCAAACCCTGATAAGCTTCCTGCTGATAGTGAACAAAGCTATCGCTGACCTCCGCTCTGCGTTTCCCATCAGCCCCTGCGCTCAGAGGGGACGTTGAGTAACTTTCTTTATCGTACGTGATGAGACAATACGAGCGAAGCCCAACAGGTGTCCTTGGGTAATTCTGTCCATCTGTGTCTCCTATCGCAACGCCAAGAAAAGACATTCCATCTGTGGTTACGTCACAGTTTCAGAGTTTCCCACAGCCTTTAAACACAACATCTGCAGGGTTTTAACAGTATCATGTCATCATTACTGCGTCCATCCAGCTCCTGAAAACATACTACTGTGAAAAACCACAGGAACCCCAGACCGGTTCACATCCAGACCAGTTCACATCCAGACCCAGACCAGTTCAGACTCAGACCAGTTCACATACAGACCCAGGCCAGTTCAGACCCGGACCAGTTCACATACAGACCCGGACCAGTTCAGACTCAGACCAGTTCACATACAGACCCAGACCAGTTCACATCCAGATCCAGACCAGTTCAGACTCAGACCAGTTCACATACAGACCCAGGCCAGTTCAGACCCAGACCAGTTCACATACAGACCCGGACCAGTTCAGACTCAGACCAGTTCACATACAGACCCGGACCAGTTCACATACAGACTCAGACCAGTTCACATACAGACCCAGACCAGTTCAGACTCAGACCAGTTCACATACAGACCCAGACCAGTTCAGACTCAGACCAGTTCACATACAGACCCAGACCAGTTCAGACTCAGACCAGTTCACATACAGACCTGGACCAGTTCACATACAGACTCAGACCAGTTCACATACAGACCCAGACCAGTTCAGACTCAGACCAGTTCACATACAGACCTGGACCAGTTCACATACAGACTCAGACCAGTTCACATACAGACCCAGACCAGTTCAGACTCAGACCAGTTCACATACAGACCCAGACCAGTTCCCATCCAGACCCAGACCAGGTCAGACCCAGACCAGTTCACATGGACCTAGACCAGTCCCCATTAAGACCCAGACCAGTTCACATGTGTTAAACTCACTCCTGTTGTGTCTGCTTCAGGACTGGGTGACGGCAACCGACATCCGTGTGACCCTGAACAGACTCAACACGTTCGGAGACGAGGTCTTCAACGACCCCAAGGTCCTGAAGTCGTACTACTACGCCATCTCCGACTTCGCCGTGGGAGGAAGGTAATGACCCCCCCAAACACCTGCTCCTGTTTTCACAGACAAATCACATCCATCTGATCTTCAAAAACACCAAAAAACGTTTGTTTTTTTTTCTCCTCTCGTGTTTTCAGTACGGTTTTATTGTTATTTGAACTCCGTACAGGAACAGAGTTCAAGAAAACATGAAAACTTATACATGTACTTGAAAACAAAACACAATGACTTCATTCAGTTATTGGAAAAGCAGCGGGAGGAAGTAAAACTTATTTAATCCACTGCGTCTCCACAAAACAGTCTGTCATTTACCTTCAGATCAGAGGAAGAGTGGAAGAAAACCCCACTCCCTCTGATCATTTGTAAATGGTTAACCACAATTGTCATTTTCACAACATAGACATTGCATACACACCTACCCATCTTTTTATTTTACTTTTATTTAACCAGGAAAAAGCTCATTAAGATTAAAAATCTCTTTTTCAAGAATGTTGTGGTCCAGGCAGCAGCAGAATGTACACAAAATGGAACCCACATCCATACATCCACACTAGAAACAAACGTAAAAAACACAATAAAAATCCTTATTCTAAAAGCAGACATAAAACACTAAACCAAAAACATACAATAATAGAATAGATCTTTATTGTCACTGTCACAGGAACAATGTAAATCAGGTTAGCAGCTCAGTTCAATTTAGCAGCAAACACTGAGTGCAAAAGGGACTGAATAAGAAAAATAAAATAGAATACAAATATCACAGTGCTAAGAAAAGTGAACTGTGTAACAGCTTCAGAATAAAATATTAATACACATGTGCAACTGAAGGAATGTTAGAACTCCTGAAATGAACCAAATATCCAGACAGAACATACAGAAGCTAACTGTATACTACAGATGAGAGGTGTGTCCAACCACTAGGATCAACACAGGTAGGAGAAGGTGCATGTGCTGGGGCTGTTGGATGAGGGAGGGAGGGGGAGGATTGGACTGTCCAGTACTGTGGGGGGGTTCATAGAATAATAAATAAGAATTCAATAAAACACCATCAATAATTTAAAAGGGACATTGTTCCTGTAATATCACCTGTATTGATGCATGAAATAAATGGATGAATGTTGCTGGAAAAATATAATTAGATTTTTCAATACTCCTAAAATTTCAGCTAAATGTGTCCAGAGTTCAGCCTTTTTGGACAGAATGTGCAGATGTCAGTGTAAATCATGCACATGTCTTTTGGTTTTGTCCTCAACTTGCATCAATTTGGGATAATGTACAGTATATTCAACAATTGTTCAGATATTGGGTCATGTAATTCCTAAAACATGTTTGATGATGTATTTCAGATGTATTATTGGTAATAATGTAAGAAAAAATTATATATATTTGTTTAAAATATATTAGCAGCCTGTTAAAAAGGCTATTACCAAAAAATGGTGCAGATTAGAACCACTTACAACCAAGGTTATTATCGTTAATGAAAACTAATGAAATGACGAAAACTAGAATTGAAAAAACATTTTCGTTAACTGAAATAAATAAAAACTATAATTTAAAGAAAAAACAATAACTCACTGAAAGTGAATTGTGTGCTTATAAAACTAACTGAAACAGATAAAAATTATGGATACAGTTCCCTTCGTTTTTGTCTTTGTCAACGTCGGGTGGATATGAAATAAATTTATTTTGCAATTTAGCTAGTGGCACCATACGGTACTTCACGGTCCGTCACTTGTGTTCACTTGTGGTTTCCAGTCGTCTTCTGGTCCCCACTCTTCCTGGAAACATGGAGACTAAAGTTTGGAAAAAGCAGCAGAGTCCTGTCTGGGATTTATTTGAATATGACGGAGAAGAAGAGAAAAGATACGACAAAATTAAAATTAAACTAAAACTATTAAAAACTAGCAAACCTGCTCTAAAAATGAATTTAAACTAACTGAATTAGAGAAAAAAAAGTCAAAACTAAATAAAACTAAACTATAATGACAAATCCAAAACTATTAGAACCTTGCCTACAACTAACGACTGGATACAAACTGTGATTGGAATATTTCAGATGGAGATTCTGACCCATAGACTGAGGACGGATGAAGAACAGTCAGGATAAATGGAAGAAATGGACAATTTTCATTTCAGTGTCACACTATGAAAGCAATTGTTAGTCACAAGGTTTAGTGTTGTCAATGTACCCCCAAATGTCCCCTGTGTTTGTCTAATAAATAAAAAATAAATAAAATAAATAAATAAAAAAAACATTTAAAAAAATTAAAAATGAAATAATAATAATAAAAAAATAATAACAAATTTAAAAATAAAAAAAAATAAAGTAAAAAATAAATGGATGAATGAATAAATATAGAATTAAATGCATACATCCTTAAAGTCAACACAAAATGAATTATTACATAAAATCAGCAAAAACGGCAAATAAAAATCAAACCCCCAGACGCCGTCAGTTTTCTTCGTGTATAAACCATCTGTGTGTGCATCTGCTGAATGGGCTGGTGTGGTCTGGGTTAGGGGGTCCAGGGGGTCAGGTGGTCCTGGGGGGTCCTGGTCTTAATGTGTCACTGTGTGGTCTCCAACAGGAATCCACATAAGAACTGTTTTTTTCTGCCGCTCTGAAAAGCGCTTTGGCCCGGCCTTCCATGCGCGTTAAAGCGGCGCCGCGTCCACATCCTCCACGGCCATAATCTGTTTGAAATGTGCAGCACATTTCCATGACACAGCCGGCATTCCTGGCATTCCTGACCGCCAGGGCTGGATTACAGGGAAACCAGAACAGGGCGGACCGGCCGGCGTGACCGACCCGAGCCGCCGCACCTGTCACGGCTCTGTTTACCCACCGAGCCTTTTCCTCCATAAGCCCCACCCCCTTTACCTGACTGCCTTCACCTGGAGCCGCCACAACACCAGCGGCACATCTGTTAGGTCAGACCTCGAAGGAAGAAGATGGAAGAACCACAAACGTCTAAAAAAAAAGAGTAGTTAGGACAGACTCCATGTCCCAGAGGCCTTTGCACCAAGGACTATCCAATCAGAGAGCTCCACATTCTGTAACCATGTGATTAAGGACAAAGTTAGACTACCACATATTTACTTATATTTACTTGTATTTATTTGTACTCATTTTCACGTTTGGAGTACACATTAATTCTGAATGTGACCTCTGAGGTTTATGGGTACTGTAGTTTTATACTTTTAGCTGCATGCACACTAACATTCATAGAAATATAAATGGCTAAAAAAAAAAAAAAAAAGCAGCAACAGCTAAATTATGTCAATGCTAACAGGATTTCTTTATGTAAAACTCAGCTTTCTTTCCTCATTTTTTCCTAAATTATGTTAACGATAAATGTGTTGCTGTAACTTCGATTCTACTGTACAAAAGTTCACCACTATTAAGGTTATAGCAGTGGGTCAATGTTAGCAAAACATTGTTTCATTCTCAACTGACGATGAAGTTGACAGGCTAATTATTTGTAAAAGTTGAAGGTTCAGTAGCATAAGACAGTTTTGGCTGTGCTAGTCTAAGTTGGTCAAATAGAGCAGAGGTTAAAATAAGTCTTATCATTAACACAAGTAAACGCGAACAGCCTACTTGATAAATGATTTCTTACTTTACAAGGCTTACAGTAGTACACTGAAGGCCAACATTAAGTGTTGCAGTTCCAAGTTCAATTAAAGCTAACATCATGGCTAACTAAATCAATGCTAAACATGTAGCTGTAGATTCTGTTGTCCATCTAAGTTAAGTTAACAACGGTAGAAGTTAGTAAAAACATTGAGTCTATTTTGATGAAGATGAAGCTGTAAGACTAATTATAAAATAACTAAATTAAAGGTTTTGGAGCTTAAAAAGTGAAGGATTTTGCTAATGTGGTTCAGTTAGCAAGTTGAAGCTAACAGGCTAATTTTGTCTTGTAAAACCAAAGGTTACAAACATATCTAGGTGCTAAAAGGCCAGTGGATAGAATGAATTTGCTGTCGATTTCAGGACTTCAGGTTCAGTAAAGGCAAAGGAGTGTTGTTGCTAACATTTTTAGCTATCTTAAGTCAAAGCTAAAAGTCGATGTAAATTAGTTGCTAACTTATGAGAGTGTCTAGAGCTAATGCTTTTGCTAATTTAGTTCAGTAGTAGCGCAGTGTTAAGTGAAGCTAATCGATCTAATGTCATCAAAGCTAACAAACAGTGAGCCTAACTTTCTTTTAGCTTATTAAACACCAATGTAAGAGAAGAACTTGACTTTGTTAATTCTGTTTTTCTCGGTGGAGTTCGTATTTTAAGATAAAAGTTCTCAGCAGCGTAACCAAAGATGAGTTTGTGTCCAAGTCTCTGTGAATACTTTCTGCTTTTGCGCTTGCTGTTTTGTCAAATGATAGCGTTTGTATGTGAGTTTTCCTCTAGGACACGTTGTACTTTGGGGTTTTTGATGTCAGTGAATATAAATGTAGACCCATCAGTCCGACAACAGCTGAATTCCTGCATGTTTGTCCAGACCACACAAGGTGTTTGATGAACATTTGGACTTCTGTGCATAAATTCCGGTTCAAACCAAGGTTATTACCGTTAACAAAAACTAACGAAATGACGAGAACTAGAATTGTAAAAACAGTGAAACTGAAATAAATAAAAACTATAATTACTAGAAAAAAAAATGATAACTAACTGAAACTGTATTGTGTGTTTACAAAACTAAATAAAATGAATAAAAATTATGGATAAAATTCTCTTCGTTTTCATCTTTTGTCAATGTCGGATTGATATGAAATCGATTTATTTTTAATTTATTTTGCTCGAGCAGTTTTAGTTGCTGGTACCGTATGATATTTAACATTCAGACACTTGTGTTCACTTGTGGTTTCCAGTCGTCTTCTGGTCCCCACTCTACCTGGAAACATGGAGACTAAAGTTGGGAGAAAGCAGCTGTAGAGTCCTGTCTGGGATTTATTTGAATATGACGAAGAAGAAGAAAAAAGATACGACAAAACTAAAATTAATACTAAAACTAAACTAAAACTAAGCATTTAGAAAAAACAAAAACTAATAAAAACTAGCAAACCTGCTCTAAAAACTAATTAAAACGAACTGAATTAGAGAAATAAAACGTCAAAACTAAATAAAACTAAACTATAATGAAAAATCCAAAACTATTGTAACCTTGGTTCAAACAGACGTGTCGGAGTGTAAAATATGGACACAGTTTCCAGACATTCACACCTGAGTCTGGACTAACGGCCTTCTAGACGTTCTGTGCAGAAGGTTTTTGTCGTTTCTACACATCCGATGTGCCGTTGTCCTTGCCTCTGTCAGTTTTTCCACAGCGTTCTGCCAACAAACACCTGAGACAATGAGCCGAGGCGGCTGCCGAGCGTGTCCCGTCCTGTCCTGGGGGGCTCTCCCCCCCGGCGTCCTCCACAAAACCCTCCTCAGAGCCGTCAAGCGGAAAAACCTCATCACAACCAAAAACAATAAACACTGCTCCACGACTGTCTTCGCCCGCTCACTGGGAAAGACTCTGAAAGCTTTTCTATCAGTGAAACGTACGTTTGCTGGAGAAAACACGCTTTAAACAGTCGTCTCATTGTTCTTTGTTCAAAATGTCCCAATACGGGAAATTACCCAAAAAAGTGTCACCATCTACATTTATTTATGCTTTAAATACCAACAACGGCATAAACAGGACTTAAAAATGCACATGTACTCTGTGTAAAGAGTAAAAACATCAAAGATGAAGTTTGGACTAAATAAACATGGATTAAATAAATGAAGACGTAATTAAAGCTTATGCTATCAGTCGATCTGTGTGCGAACATAATTCACCTTTTAATTAAAAGTTCTGACATTCTTCTGTCTCGTGCTGAATAGGTTTCATCTGTTCTGGCAGTTGTGGGTTTATTTCTGCCACGTCTCTGTAATTAGCTTCAAAGCCGTCACTGCTGATGTTACTCACTTGGTTTTTTCCCCAGAAGATGAAAACAATGAGAGAAATGTATCATGAACAGCATTTGTCAGTCTGTTTTTGCACATGAAACACAGGTTTTTGTCCAGACTTTGGACTGAACTTCTTAATTTAAGATGAAGCAAACAGGCTAATTATTGTAAAAACGGATGGCATTTAGTAGCAAAACACATTAGAAAATAAAGTCTACTTGCTAATCTAAGTCAGAGCTAACCAGCTAATACTCTTCTAACTAGCTTACTACAACTAGCAGCAAAAAAGCAAGCTGCTGAAAGGTGAACTGTTAAAATTAAAGCATCGAGTAGTTTTATACCTTTAGCTATGTTAACACTAACATTCATGGAAACATTAAAAAAATGCAACAACAGCTAAATTATGGGCTTAAAGTAGTACATTAAAGCTAACCTGCTACCACTCCTCTAACTAGCTTACTACAGCTATCAGCAAAAAAAAAAAAAAAAAAACCAAGCTGCTAAAATATGAACCGTTAAAATAAAAGCATCGAGTAGTTTTATACTTCAGCTACATTAATGCAAACATTCATAGAAATATAAGTGGGTGAAAAAAAGCAACGACAGCTAAATTATGTTAATGCTAACAGGATTTATTTGTTTAAAACTAAGCTTTTTCCTTATTTTAATGGTAAATGTGTAGCTGTAACTTAGATTCTATTGTACAATAGTCAACTACTTTTAAGGTTATTGCAATATTGGGTTAATGTTAGCAAAACGATAAGTCTCATTCTCAACTTATGATGAAGATTACAGGCTAATTATTTTAAAAAAAGTTGAAGGTTCTGTAGCCAAAGAAATTTTTTGCTATGCTAGTCTAAGTTGGTGATGTAGAGCAGAGAGGTTGAAATAAGTCTTATCTTTAACTTCAGAAGCTAACAGGTTAGTTAAGCTAGTAAAAAAAATTAATGTACAGTTGCTAACACAAGTAAACGCTAAAATGCTACTTGATAAATGATGTCTTACTGTGCAGGGCTTAAAGTAGTATCTTAAAGCTAACCTGCTAACACTTCTCTAACTAGCTTACTACAGCTAGCAGTACCACAAGGAAAAAAGCCTAAGCTACTTAAAGGTGAATTGTTAAAGTAAAAGCATTAAGGCACAGATTAAGGTTTTATCACTACATTAAAGTCATGTCAGCTGTTTTTGTTTTTTAGCTGATGTTGATGCTAACGGTGTAAGAGTAGGAGTTTGTCAGTCCTGCCAGTGTTTCAGTGTTTGATGAGTATTTCGTGTTCTGTGGTTTCTTCTGTCTTTCCCATTTAAGGCTTTTTCCAAACATTACAGATTGATGCTGAAGGGTTTTTCTTCATTCGTTCATTTCCACCCACTCTTCATCTGAAAACAGCACATTCAGCAAAAAAAAAAAAACCCAGACAGAAGTGTCAGGACATGATAAAACCATCACTGTTTTAAACTACAAAACCTTTCACTTTTTTTTTAATTTTTATTATTATTTTTTTTTATAATTAGTCTTGTAGCTTCGTCTTCATCAAAACTAGACTCAATGTTTTTGTAACTTCTAACGTTGTAACATCACCACAAAAGCAGAAAGCATTCACAGAGACTTCGACAGAAAGTCATCTTTGGTTATGCTGACGAGCACTTTTATCTTAAAATACGAACTCCACTGAGAAAAATAGAAGGAACAAAGTCAAGTTCTTCACTTACATTGGTGTTTAATTAGCTAAAAGAAAGTTAGGCTAGTTGTTTGTTAGCTTTGATGACATTAGATCGATGCCTGAATGATTAGCTTCAATCTAACACTGCGCTACTACTGAACTAAATTAGCAAAAGCATTAGCTCTAGACACTCGCATAAGTTAGCAACTAATTTACATCAACTTTTAGCTTTGACTTAAGATAGCTAAAAATGTTAGCAACAACACTCCTTTGCCTTTACTGAACCTGAAGTCCTGAAATCGACAGCAAATTCATTCTATCCACTGGCCTTTTGGCACCTAGATATGTTTGTAATCTTTGGTTTTACAAGACAAAATTAGCCTGTTAGCTTCAACTTGCTAACTGAACCACATTAGCAAAATCCTTCTCCCAATTTATATTTCTATGAATGTTAGTGTGAATGCAGCTAAAAGCATAAAACTACAGTACCCATAAACCTCAGAGATCACATTCTGAATTAATGTATACTCCAAACGTAGAAATGAGTACAAATAAATACAATTAAATACAAATACATACAAATACATAAAAGTAAATACAAATAAATACAATTAAATAGAAATAAATACAAGTAATACAAATAAATGCAAATAATACAAGTAGATACAAATAAATACAAGTAAATACAAATAAATACAATTAAATACAAATAAACACAAGTAAATACAAATAATACAAGTAAATACAAATAAATACAAGTAAATACAAATAAATACAAATAATACAAGTAAATACAAGTAAATGCAAATAAATTCAAAGAAATACAAATAAATACAAGTAAATACAAATAAATACAAGTAAATACAAATAAATACAAGTAAATTCAAATAAATACAAGTAAATTCAAAGAAATACAAATAAATACAAGTAAATACAAATAAATACAAGTAAATACAAATTAGGGATGCAAATTATTTATTAATCCATTAATCATTAGTTGGTTGACCTTATCGATCGATTAACGATTAATGGATAAGCGGCGATTTTCCTGAGAACCTGAATAATTTCTCTTTCAAAATGGTTCATAAGAATAAAAGATTAATACTGTTTCTATACTTCATGATAAAAGCATGTCATATTCCTTAATGGTTGATTTATTGAACCACTGGATACAGTCAGTGTTTCCTGTGGAATATATCTGTTGGTGTGGCAGTGTGTAATAGGATGGTGCACGCGCATGCGTTTCGTTGGTGGGTGGGGTTGCGCACGCGCGTGTTTCGTTGGCGGGCGGGGGGGTGCACGTGCGTGCGTTTTGTCAGTGGGGGGGGCTACTCGGCCGCACGCAGGGGATGTGTGCATGTTGGTTGGTAGCCATGCGCGTGCGTGCGTCACTTTCCGTCCTACTTCTAATACTATGGGGGGCGGTGCAGTCCGTGCCCCCGCAGAAGTGAAAGTGAAACCTTTCGCTCATTTATCTATTCCCTACCTCAGTCGCAGGTGCACCACTCCCACAAACAGACAGGCCGGTCTGTGTTTGGCTCCACCATGTCCATAAAGACATTCTAACTCATCAACGCTATGATCCGGTTCAGTGATCGCCTATCCCAGCCGCATCGTCGCAGTGCGGACAAACCTGCAGCCTTCAGACAGGTGTGGGCAGGTGGACAAGGGCAATTAACCGACAATTAACAATTTAAATCGAGCAAATTCTTATCGACAATTAATCGTTAGTCGATTAATTGTTTACATCTCTAATACAAATAAATACAAGTAAATACAAATAAATAGGTCGTAGTCTAACTTTGTCCTTAAGCACATGGGAACAGAATGTGGAGCTCTCTGATTGGATGGTCCTTGGTGCAAAGGCCTCTGGGACATGTAGTCTGTCCTAACTGCTCTTTTTTTCAGCTGTTTGTTAACGATCAGACTTATTTTAACCTCTGCTCTATTTGACCAACTCAGACTAGCATAGCCAAAACTATCTTATGCTACTGAACCTTCAACTTTTACAAATAATTAAACTTCATCGTAGGTTGAGAATGAGACTTGATGTCAGATGACGGTGGTCCAGGTGTAATGGGCATGTCCCTCTGTCCGCAGGTGTAAGTGTAACGGCCACGCCAGCGAGTGTGTGAAGAACGGCGGGGGGCGTCTGGTGTGTAACTGCAAACACAACACGGAGGGCGACGACTGCCAGGTGTGTCGACCCTTCTACAATGACCGGCCCTGGAGGAGAGCCACCGCCGACAACGCCAACGAGTGTCTGCGTGAGTCCGAGCCTCTGTGTCAGCCTCACTGCCAACGCACTCAAAGACAGGGGGAAACCAGCGTGGGCGTCCCTGGGGGATTGTGGGAGCTGTAGTTCCATTCATGACAGGGGGAAACCAGCGTGGGCGTCCCTGGGGGATTGTGGGAGCTGTAGTTCCATTCATGACAGGGGGAAACCAGCGTGGGCGTCCCTGGGGGATTGTGGGAGCTGTAGTTCCATTCATGACAGGGGGAAACCAGCGTGGGCGTCCCTGGGGGATTGTGGGAGCTGTAGTTCCATTCACAGGACAGATGCATTCTCCTCCTACACTCACTTCAGCTCAGGAAACTGAACCAGAGGAGCTGTTTTATGATGAAGAAGAACATTTAATCTGACATTAACCCTCTGTTATCCCGCCCATACAGGTCCGTTAACCACCTACAGCCCATAATATGCACAGAGGGGTAACATGGCAACATGGCTTTAGACAGTTTGTTTTTAACTTTTTTTTTTTTTTTTTTTTTTTTTTTTACACGTTTTGTATTTCATCAACCTGAGCCATAAACAAAAATACCAAATACTCAATATGTGTCATATTTAACTCTTTTAATGACATGTTTGTGACGGAAGCAAACCATATTTTTGATGCAAAAAACACAAACTTTTTTAAAAATATTCTACATAAAATTTGTATTTATTTTTTCATCCTGTCATATGTCAGTGACTAACACTGACATTGGTTAATATGCATTATCCCCCCCCCCCCCCCTCCAAAAAAGGGGAGGCAAAGGGTATTATTTTTGTTGGTGCGTAAATATTGCATAAGGTAATATTTTTGCCATTTATATTGGGCTGTAAACAGATCATTCTGCCCTACTTATCCTTTATCTGTTTGACCAAATTAAAAGCCATACTTTAATGTATAAGTATGACCACCCCATTGCATTTACTGGAAAATTAACTATGAAAAACATGTCCTACCCATCCAAATTTTAGTTTCATAGCCTCCTCAGACTTACAATGGGACTCTTGGATAAATACAATATCAGCCTTATTATATTTGAGATAAGTCATTACTTTCCCTCTTTTTGCAGGACTTCTACAACCTTTTATATTCCAACTAATAATTCTAACATAATTTCTAGCCATTACCATGGATAGAAAAAAAAAAGAAAAGACATTTTAGCCCTCTTCAGTAGAACAGCATTTGGTGCTACATCTGATGCACTGTACTCATTCTCTGTTACATATTTTTTTTTGTCATGCCCAAGATTTTTAGAGTGAAAACATTTAGAAAAATAAACATATAACAAGTAAATAACTTAAAATGTCCCCCTAACACTACAAAAGGGAGGTTTGGCCATCTCTTGGCCTTGAAAACCCACATAGAGTAGAGAAAAAAGAAAAAAAAATAATGGGGGGGGGGGGGGGGGGGGGTATTTTTGGTTTGGTTTGTTTGTTTGTTTGTTTACACTTTTGCAGTAAAACTATTGGTTGAATTCAGACCTAATTGGGTTTATACACTGAACAAAATATAAACGCACCACTTTTGTTTTTGCTCCCATTTTTCATGAGCTGAACTCAAAGATCTAAAACTTTTTCTATGTACACAAAAGGCCTATTTCTCTCAAATATTGTTCATAAATTTGTCTAAATCTGTGTTAGTGAGCACTTCTCCTTTGTCCTTTGCTGAGATAATCCATCCACCTCACAGGTGTGGCAGATCCAGATGCTGATTAGACAGCAGGATTATTGCACAGGTGTGACTTAGGCTGGCCACAATAAAAGGCCACTCTAAAATGTGCACTTTTACTGTATTGGGTGGTCCAGGGGGGTCAGAAAACCAGTCAGTATTTGGTGTGACCACCATTTTCCTCGCACAGTCTTCTTCATGAATTCTCTGAAACAGCTTTGGAGATGGCTGATGGTAGAGAAATGAACATTCAATTCACAGGCAAAAGCTCTGGTGGAGATTCCTGAAGTCAGCATGACTACTGCATATTCCCTCAAAACTTGTGACATCTGTGGTATTGTGCTGTGTGATAAAACTGCACATTTTAGAGTGGCCTTTTATTGTGGCCAGCCTAAGGCACATCTGTGCAAAAATCCTGCTGTCTAATCAGCATCTTGATATGCCACACCTGTGAGGTGGATGGATTATCTCAGCAAAGAAGAAGTGTTCACTAACACAAATGTAGACAGATTTGTGAACAATATTTGAGAGAAATAAACCTTGTGTGTACACAGAAAAAGTTTTAGATCTTTGAGTTCAGCTCATGAAAAATGGGAGCAAAAACAAAAGTGGTACGTTTATATTTTTGTTCAGTGTAGATTACCAGTGACCCAGAATAGATGTGATTACATTTTGGGAAAAGTAGGTCAAAGTAAAAAAAATTGTATGAATTTTTAAAATATTTTTTTTTCTCCCCATTTACTTATAATGGACGACATTTCAAATGTCTACAAAAACATCAGTTTTGTTTCAATTTCCTTCAAACATGCCACATATATAGAGGTGATTGTTGTGACATCAGCACACGCATAGACACGATGACATCAGCTGGATCCAAAATAAGCTACAATACATGCAAGGGGCGGGGCTTGTTGTGCCTGGAACCACTTGTTATTTTTTGTGTTCGATCAAATGGGAGGATTTTAGTGGATGGGTCAGAATTTTAATAAATCATACAAAAATGAGCCACTTTTGAATTCTGACCTGAAACAAATTGTGAAAAACAAGTGGTTCCAGGCACAACAAACCCCTCCCCTCACACAACAAATCCCGCCCCTCACAAGTATTTTGCCTATTGTAAGTAAATGGGAAGATTTTTTAAAAATTCATAAAAAATTTGAACTTTGACCTACTTTTGCCAAAATGTAATCACATCTATTCTGGGTCACTGGTAATCTATAAACCCAATTAGGTTGAATTCAACCAATAGTTTTACTGCTAAAGTGTAAACAAACAAACAAACTGAGCCAAAAACAACAGCCCTTGCCTCCCCTTCTGGGGTGGGGGGGGTAATCTGACCTTTAATAACATGAAGTGTAAAGTATGTCTAACATGCTCCCCTGGACACCAGAGGGTTAAAACAGACGTCACTGACTGACTGAATCTGAAAACTTAAACACATGTGGACTGAAGTGTGTGTTCTGTGTCCCAGCCTGCGACTGTAATGGGAAAAGCTCCGAGTGTTACTTTGACTCTGAGTTGTACCGGGCCACGGGTCATGGAGGTCACTGCCGGAACTGCAACGACAACACCGACGGACCCAACTGCGAACGCTGCCTCGACAACTACCACCGAGACCGCAGCGGCGACCGCTGCCTGCCCTGTGGATGCAACTCAGTGGGTGAGTGGAAAAACCAGGACTGGACCGAGACCCGGGTTAAAACCACCGGTACCGGGGTTAAAACCACCAAGACCCAGGTTAAAACCACTGGTACCTGAGATAAAACCACCGGTACCTGGGTTAAAACCACCAAGAGTTCCTTTGTTGGGATTGAACTAAAATACTGTTCTGATGTTAGTTCTGAACTAATAGAATCTGAACATTTGAACAGGATCTGAAACTGTAATGTCTGTAAAATAGAATTTCAGTTTGAACACAGGAACATTTTGTGATATAGTATTAGATCCTGTTGGGATCAAATAAAAATGTGTTTAGTATTTATGCGTATTTCTGGTGTAATTCAGTTCTTCCAGGAAATAATCATTTAAAAAATAGAAGGAAACAAAATATTGCCTTTTTAACAGTATCATGATGTATCGTGATATATCGTATCCTGATCCTAGTATTGTGATTTGTATCGTATCACCAGATTCTTGCTGATACACAGCCCTACTTATTCGTTCTTTGGTGGTCTGTTAACAGTCCTTTGGTGGTTTGTTAGTGGTCCGATAGCCGGTCCGTTGGCCGGTACGTTAGCCGGTTTGTTGGCGGTCCGATAGCCGGTCCGTTAGCTGGTTTGTTGCCGGTCTGATAGCCAGTCCATTAGCAGGTCCATTGGCCAGTCCATTAACCGATCCGTTGGCCGATTCGTCGCTGGTCCGTTAACGGCTCGTCCTGTTGCGTTTCAGGGTCGGAGTCTCCTCAGTGCGATGACAGAGGGGTCTGCGCCTGTAAACCTGGAGTGACCGGAGAGAAATGCGACCGCTGTCAGCCGGGATACCACAGCCTGACGGAGGCCGGATGCAGGTAACCATGACAACAGCTCAACGGCACCCTCAGCTGCCGCTATGCTTGATGCACCAAATATTCCAAAGCAGACAGAACCACTGATAGGCCATTTCCATGACGATAGCTATCCAGTAACTGTCATAATCAGATCGTTGTAAACTGTATTTGACTTAGTTTTGTTCGTGTTACGTCTTCAAGAGTTTGTTTTATTGCAATTTTTCCTGTTTTGACATTTTTACATTTTCCCTTTAAATCATCCTTATGTTCCCCAAACACTGACCCTGTTTCCATAGAAACCCAATAGCTGTCATTAATCAGATTTTAATAATCAGATGGGATGCATTTACTGTCCCTTCAGAAATAGAATAATCCATAAATCCATCATGTCAGTGATTCAGTCAGAAATGTCCATTTGTTCTAAACTGCCCCTCTTCAGATCCATTTATTTTCTTTCATTTCTCTGTTGAATTTCTTTAGTTCTACTTCATAAATGTCAATGTCTGTTCTGTATCCAATGGTTCAATAAATCAATCATTAGGAATATGACATACTTTTTTTCGTGAAGTGTAGAAACAATATTGAGCTTTTATTCTTATGAACTATTGAAAGAAATTCAGGTTCTCAGGAAAAACGCTGCTTATCAATGAATCATTAATGGATCGATACGGTCAACCAACTAATGATTAATGGATTAATCCCCTAGTTTACATGCATGAAGACACGGGAGGACTGGGACAGATCCAGGTGTGTTCATCTGAATCTAATCCAATTACTGCTGTTATCGGATCAAACAGATCAGATTAGACTGTTTACATGATCAATAATAGTCAGATATTGATCAGAGGATCAGTGTAAAGGGGGTCAGTTCAATATGGAGTTGTCATTGGACTCGTTAATGGAGGAATCTGCTGGAGTTCTGTTCGAACTACATCTGCAGGGCCAGTCCATGTTAGTGGACGGGTTCTGTGGCAGCTGCTTGCCCTCTGGTGGCAGATGGTGGCACTGCAGCGACTGCTCCCCTTCCTTTGGTTTGTGTGTGTGTGTGTGTGTGTGTGTGTGTGTGTGTGTGGACTTAATGGTGTGTGTTTGTCATCTCAGGCCGTGTTCGTGCTCACCGTCTGGCAGTACTCAGGAGTGTGACGTCAACACCGGACAGTGTCGCTGCAAAGACAATGTGGAGGGATTCAGCTGCGACAGGTAACACACCTGCGTTCATTCCAGCTGTCGACAGCTTTCACTTAAGCCTCAGATGGATGAGAGTGTGTTTAAAGGCTGGGGATACTGTCCACACAGACACTCATTCATCAGTGCATCCGTCCTGTTCACAGGTTTAAAAATGTACAACTCATTTCACTTCAGGTTCCGTGTTCAGCCCAATATGATCTAAAACAGTGAAAAAAGTACAATTACATTGTAAAAAAAAAAAGTTTATATCTACAAACTATCCTTTAAAAATGTGAATAACATGAAATTTCTTCAGAAAAATAATAAAAATAACCTACAAATAATTACAAATACAAACATCTCTTTTTTAGTGCAAGAAATAACATTAACTCATGAAAATATTCACATTCATAAACTATCCAAATAAAAAAGATGATTAACCAGAAAAAAAAAGGAATTTCTTAAAGGAAAAAAAAAGAGTGTAATTGTATCAGTGTGCCTCAGTTGATCATTTCCACATGTTCATTCTAAAGTACAGATAGAGTGGATCTAAAATACACACAACATTTAAGAACAGACTGAAGATTGGTACAAATATGGAGTTTGAAACTCAGAGGATTTGAATTTCTTTGATTTGTTAATTTGTTCAGTTTTATTTTTACATTGAACAGATTCACTCCAGGGGCTGGATTGGACCCTTTGGCGTCCAGTTTTGTCCCAGGGGCCGTATGTTTGACATGCCTTAAATGTTCCTGTGGGTAAGTGGCTGTGACATGTGTCTTCTTGTTGTTGTTCCAGGTGCAAACTGGGATATTTCAACCTGGACCCGGCCAACCCCCAGGGCTGCACCCCCTGTTTCTGCTTCCAGCACTCGTCTGTGTGTGACAGCGCCCAAGGCTTCAGTGTCCACACCATCAGCTCCACCTTCCATAGAGGTAAGACTGCCCTTGGGCAGCGTGCGGGGGGGGGGGGGTGACCCACCCATACATAGCCCCACCCTTTCCTCTACAGGCCCCTTTATGCTCATTTTACATTTGCAAACAGGCACATAAGGTCCAAACGTCCATGTGTCTGCTGCGTTGAAATGAGTGTTTGGCACCAGTCCACCAGAGGGCGCCACTCTGAGTTATTTATTTATTTATTTGTTTATTTATGTATTTATTTATTTGACAGGGACAATGCAGTCAAACATAGTTACAAGTTTGCAGCTGATGTGATGCATATAGAGTTTATAGTTAGTGCTCGTTCTCCACACCAGTCCCCAGTTGGACTCTTCCACAACACTGCAGTACAATATAAAATATGCATCATTTAAAACAATCATACCATACAATTCAATAATCCAGTGTTGAATTTATATGATATGAAGCATTCATTCACTCACTCTCCCACACAATATACACAATATTTACAAATGAGAACAGTTGTGTTTTGTCTTTAACCAGGTTTTGGTTCTGAGGGTGAACATCTTTAACTCTCAGATGACTTAACATACTGGACAAATACCAAAAAGAGAAACTAAACAATGAAATTCAATAATAATAATAATAATAATAATAATAATGCTGATGACAGAGGAGGTTTCACTTACGTTGATGTTGAGAACTTTTGGACATTATACTCTTCAAAGCTGAACATTGCCCCTGGTGGTACTGCTCCGTTTCCTCCCATTTGTCTTCTTCACTTTTTTCACTAAATGACACAACTACTCAGAGCGTCTCTCACTCACTGATTGGCTGGTGGGTGTCCTGCCCCGCCCTCCTTATCCCTGATTGGCTGGTGGGTGTCCTGCCCTCCTTATCCCTGATTGGCTGGTGAGTATTTTGCCCCACCCCCTGCTGCTGTAGTGACGTGACGTGATGTGTTTCAGATGATGAACAGTGGACGGCCCAGCAGAGGGACGGCTCCAGCGTCCCCGTCCAGTGGTCTCCCAGTGGACAGGAAGTGTCCCTCATCTCCGACGACTACTTCCCCATGTACTTTATCGCCCCAGGTGAACAACACACACACACACACACAGAAACACACACACACTGAAACACGATGAAACTGTAACTACGGGAACGCCTGGAAGTGACTCCGCCCATGTTTCCGTTCATCACAGACAAGTATTTGGGGAACCAGATGCTGAGCTACGGACAGAACCTGACTCTGCGTTTCCGGGTTGACCGGCGGGACACCAGGCTGTCAGCCGAGGATTTGGTTCTGGAAGGATCTGAGCTCCGCGTGGCCGTCCCGCTCATTGCCCAGGGCAACGCCTACCCCAACGAGAACATGCAGACATACGTGTTCAGGTGAGCCGCCAATATTTTTGGGTGGGGCTGTGGCTCAGGAGGTAGAGCGGTCCACTGAGGGTTGGCGGTTCAAATCCTGCTCTGTCCCAGTCATGTGGCAAGACACACTAGTGTAAGAATGTACAGAAAATGAATAGAAAAGCACTATAGAAGCCCAATCTGTTATTATTATTATTATTATTATTATTATTATTATCATTATTATTATTATTATTATCATTATTATTATTACTATTACTATTCTCTGATCTGAGTTCAGTTTATTATTATTCAATAATTTCTGGTCATGTGTTGAGACTAAATCTTTGCATCTGGTTTTAATGTATCTTGTTAATTAGTAAAGCAGGTTTTTAATATACTTTAATCTGATTGTCTGGTATCATGATCTGTACGTGTGATTACAGCTGCACTTATCCATTATTTTTGTAATTGATTTTATCTGTCAATTATTTTCTTCAGTTCAATTAAATGATTATTTGAGTCGGCAAAAAAAAGGTGAAAAAGTGAAACAGACGTGTGTGAAAATGACAAACTACTGAAGCAACCACAAAAAGTAGACAAGTAAAAGGATGTAGAAAAAAATACTTATATAGGAAAAAACAACAACAATAACAACAGTATGAATGTATATAAAAGGACTTAAATAGAAATAGCTGGTCCAGTCCAGTCCAGTCCAGTTCCATCTGTCAGGTCTGCCTGAAACACATGTGGATCCAACTGAACATGGACCTAACATCCAACTGGGGGTTGGTCCTGTCCATGTGTGTCACAATAAGGGTCCGTGTGAAACACAACAGTGGAACCAATGTTTAACAGCAGAGACATGAAGGAAACACAGCTGAGATTCAGGACAATGGAATGGAATAATGATTTGAATTGATTGGAGTCGATTAATCGTTTCTCTGTTCATGTAAACTCACTGGTTCTGCTCTGTGTGGTTAATGTGCCGTTCTGGTTCTGTTCTCGGTTCTGGTTCCGGTTCAGGCTCCATGACAGTACCGACTACCCCTGGAGGCCGACCATCAGCCACTCTGACTTCCAGAAACTTCTCCACAACCTAACGGCCATCAAGATCCGTGGCACCTACAGCGAGAAGAGTACGGACCCACCAGTCCAGAACCCAGATCAGTAGAACCCGCCGGTTCCAGCAGGACCTTCAGTTCACGCCTCAATCTGTGTCTGCAGGTGCCGGTTACCTTGATGACGTCTCCTTGGTGACAGCAAGGCGGGGTCCGGGCGTCCCAGCGCAGTGGGTGGAGCAGTGCACCTGTCCTCAGGGTTACCAGGGTCAGCACTGTGAGCAGTGCACCCTGGGATACCGGCGAGCCCGGCCGCAGCTTGGAGCCTTCAGCCCGTGTGAACCCTGTAACTGCAACGGCCACAGCGACGCCTGCAACCCTGACACAGGTGGGCGGAGCCACACAGGTAACGCACAGGTCAGGGGTGCAGACCGGGCACTGACGGCTTTTCTGTCCAGGGGCGTGTGACTGTCAGCACGACACCGCCGGTCTGAGCTGCGAGCGCTGTAAGGATGGTTTCTACGGCGACGCCACCCAGGGGACAGCGGGCGACTGCCAGCCCTGCCCCTGTCCGGTCGGAGCCACCTGCGCCGTGGTCCCCAAAACCAGAGAGGTGGTCTGCACCAACTGCCCCGCCGGCACCACCGGTAAGAAACCCCGCCCCCTACTCTGTATCCATGACAACAACACAGTAGACAGCGGTGAAAGGACGAGTCCAAGGCTTTGACGAACCACCAAGGTCTAATGTGAAGTCTGTGTTCTCAGCTGGTCCCAGATCTGCTTGTGGATTCTGGTCCCAGATCTACTGGTGTGTTCTGGTCCCAGATCTGCTGGTGGATTCCGGTCCCAGATCTGCTGGTGGATTCCGGTCCCAGATCTGCTGGTGGGTTCCGGTTCCAGATCTGCTGGTGGGTTCCGGTTCCAGATCTGCTGGTGTGTTCTGGTTCCAGATCTGCTGGTGTGTTCCGGTTCCAGATCTGCTGGTGGATTCTGGTCCCAGATCTGCTGGTGGGTTCTGGTCCCAGATTTATTGGTGGATTCTGGTCCCAGATCTACTGGTGTGTTCTGGTCCCAGATCTGCTGGTGGGTTCCGGTTCCAGATCTGCTGGTGTGTTCCGGTTCCAGATCTGCTGGTGGATTCTGGTCCCAGATCTGCTGGTGGGTTCCGGTTCCAGATCTGCTGGTGTGTTCCGGTTCCAGATCTGCTGGTGGATTCTGGTCCCAGATCTGCTGGTGGGTTCTGGTCCCAGATCTGCTGGTGGGTTCTGGTCCCAGATCAGCTTGTGTGGTCCGGTCCCAGATCGGCTGGTGGATTCTGGTCCCAGATCTGCTAGTGGGTTCTGGTCCCAGGTCTGCTGGTGGATTCTGGTCCCAGATCTGCTGGTGGGTTCCGGCCCCAGATCTGCTGGTGGGTTCCGGTCCCAGATCTGCTGGTGGATTCTGGTCCCAGATCTGCTGGTGGGTTCCGGTTCCAGGTCTGGTGGTGGATTCCGGTCCCAGATCTGCTGGTGGGTTCCGGCCCCAGATCTGCTGGTGGGTTCCGGTCCCAGATATTCTGATGCTTTTCTCCACACACAGGGCCTTAAGTCTTCTACAGACCTGGACCTCTGAAGACCAGATGGAGGCTCTGGAGGTAGTGGTTCTTGCACCCTTAGTGTCCTGATGGGCTCAAAGGCACGCCGGTTTGGTTGCCTTCGTCTGATTTGTTCTGGTTTTATTTATTTTTTTCATCCATTTAGGATGAAATCTGTGTTTAATGTCAAATAAAAATACAGAATAATTCACTGAAAACTGAAGCCGGTTTGGAAAATGGAAAGAAGACCCAGGTAGACCTAGGTAGACCCAGGTGGACCCATATAGACCCAGGTAGACCCAGGTGAATCCAGATAGACCCAGGTGAACCCAGATAGACCCAGGTGAACCCAGATAGGCCCAGGTAGACCCAGGTAGACCCAGGTGATCCAGGTGGACCCAGGTAGACCCAGGTAGGCCCAGGTTGACCTAGGTAGACTCAGGTAGACCCAGGTAAACCCAGGCGGACCCAGGTAAACCCTCACTCGTCTGCAGGTAAACGCTGTGAGCTCTGTGACGATGGTTTCTTCGGGGATCCTCTGGGTCAGAATGGTGCGGTCCGAACCTGCCGAGCCTGTAAATGCAGCAACAACATGGACCCCAACGCTGTTGGAAACTGCAACCGGGAGTCCGGCGAGTGCCTCAAGTGCATCTACAACACCGCCGGCTTCTTCTGCGACCGCTGCAAGGAAGGTTTCTACGGCAACGCACAAGCAGCCAACCCCGCAGATAAGTGCAAACGTAAGAGGACCATCTTAAGTACAAGAACTGATGGTGTCTGTAATCAGATTACTTTAGTCATCCCAGGAGACAAACTGTTGTGTTTTACAGTTCATCTGTGCAAGTCAAAGAAAAAGTAGCAAAATAAAGAAATGATCAGTACTACGAAAAAACTATCAAACACAACTAGAAGAGCATGTAGTACCATATGTGGATCACACGACCTGCAGTAATCTGACGGTGGTATGGGTGGAGCTAAAGGGTTCTTTGTTCTTGTTTTTTTTTAAAGTCTCTTTTTATTGAAAGAATTCAGAATTTTTTTTATACATTAAAAAAGACAACAAATACACAAACTATACTCATCCAGAGAGTAGGTGTAAAAAAAACTAAACAAAAACATTTACAGCAGCTCATCGTGGTCCTGGCATACAGGATCTCAAAGTAAAGAATCAATGTATAAATAAAGATAAGTAAAAACACAAAAACATATTTCCTTCAGAGGACTTTGGGTTCATATTCATGCATTCAGATCTCAAAGGCTTCACATATCTCCCCCGTCCCTCTGGGTGTTGCACAAAAAAATCCATCTCCAAATTGACAGTAAAGGTTATTCTTTCCATCCTATAAATTCCCATGGTTATGTCTATCCAATTATTTATTGTCAGTTCTTCTTGTGTCATCCATCGTTTTGTTATTGCCTTTTTTCCTGCAGCTAGTAATATGCTGAATAAGTATTTGTGAAGGGTTCCTTATTCAGTGCTGTCCTGTGGCTCTGCCCTCAGCCTGTTCCTGCTCACCGTTTGGTACCGTGGACCGTCAGACTGGCTGTTCTCAGGTCACCGGTCAGTGTGAGTGCCTTCCCAATGTGGCCGAGCGTGACTGCAGCGCCTGCCAGCCCGGCTTCTTCAACCTGCACAGCGGCAACGGCTGCCAACGGTTAGACTTTGCCCAGTCCCACCTACCGTCCTCCTGTCCCCACATGTGGACCTGTGCAGTTACCGGTGTTTTCCCTCCTTTTTGCAGATGCGACTGTAATCCCATTGGCTCCACCAACGGCCAGTGTGACATCACCACGGGACAGTGCGAGTGCCAGCCGGGCGTCACCGGACTACACTGTGAACGCTGCGAGGTCAACTTCTTTGGCTTCAGCTCGTCAGGATGTAAACGTAAGATGGATTTATTTAACAGCAACATCTGTGTCCAATGGACAGAAAGTCTGCACCTGCCCTCATTAAATATGATACAGGTTATTCCAAACGTCACAAGAACAGAGACATCTGTTTGGGGGGTGGGGGGGTGGGGGTGTAGTGTCCATTTCCCTGGGGGGGCTGACACCTGCTGTTGTGTTCCAGCCTGCGACTGTGACCCTGAGGGCGCCCAGTCTGGTCAGTGTAAGGACGACGGACGCTGCGAGTGTCGTCCTGGCTTCGTGGGCGCTCGCTGCGACATGTGCGAGGAGAACTACTTCTACAACCGCTCGGCTCCGGGCTGCCAGCAGTGTCCTTCCTGCTACAGTCTGGTCAGAGACAAGGTGGGCCTCGACGTCCCGGTGGGCGGGATTTAAAGAGGACGTGTGGGCGGGCTCTGATGGCACGGCGGTGTTCTGTCGTTTCCAGGTCAACCAGCAGAGGCAGAAACTTCACGACCTCCAGACCCTGATTGATAACCTGGGTTCGGGCCAGGAGACGGTGAGCGACAAGGCCTTCGAGGACCGGCTGAAGGAGGCGGAGCGAGCCATCATGGAGCTGCTGGAGGAGGCTCAGACCAGCAAAGGTAACGGCGCTCTGACAGGGCCACACCCTTTGATGTTCATCCTCTAAGGCCAGAGAGTTTACCTCCATGTGGGACACGAGTATAGCTGAAATGATTCATCGATCAAATCAATTTAAAAATGATTCAACTACATTTGTCCTCAGTTGAACCTTGGTTTCCTTCATGTCTCTACTGTTAAACATTGGTTCCACTGTTGTGTTTCACATGGACATTTATTGTGACGCACATGAGTCCAGGACCAACCCCCAGTTGGACGCTAGGTCCATGTTCAGTTGGATCCACGTGTGTTTCAGACTGATCTGACAGATGGAACTGGACTGGACTGGACTGGACTGGACCGGACCAGTTTACATCTATACAGGTTCATATTGACCCTTTGCACGTTACATCACCCTCTGTTCGCACTGCAAACGAGCGCCATGACAGATGGCAGAAGTGCTGGACTGCACACTGGACAGCAAACCGGCTAATCTTGAATTTGATCTGAACGTTGGTTTTGTAACCCTGCTTTACACGTACAGTGTTCGCACACAACAGTTCCATCCATGGTTTCAGCTGAGTTCCAGACAGAGGCTGGATCTGATGGACCTGATATTACAGATAGAACAGGTTCTGTTTGTGTCCAGAGCACATTAGCACCACTGAATGGTGGTAGACTGGGTTAACTACTATGAGCCACTGTGTTCCAGTGGCTGTCAAAAGTAGCCTTCAGTATTAGCTCTGTTGTAGTGGCTGTCTTTCTACCAGCTATACTATGTTCTATGTCCTACTGTTATTGTCATTATGCTGTGCCTTATGTTCTAGTGGTGGAACTGTACATATGACTGTGTGTAGATAGTAGAAAGGCAGACACTTCATTATTACACAGTGTTAGTTCATTAGAGCTGCTTTTGCTTCCAGTCTACTTGAGTTTTGATGGCATGATGGGGAAACATGTTAAAAACATACACAGCTAGCTAGCTAACGTTAGCTGTATTTTTCCTTTACCATTATGAGATCCATTCCTCTGCCATGAGCGCAGTATAGTGACTGGGTAATCTAACCTGAGACTAAGAACTGGGCTCATCCAGACTTCTGTATGCTTTTAGATCACACCTGTGTATGGGGACACTCCATTTAGAACAGAATGGAACAGATCGTGTGCTTTAAACTCTGGTAAACTGGAGGATTTTGATAGATCCATAAACACAGCAGGAGGGAGAAGGTATGGGTCAGTAGCTAGCCCTGCTATCGCTAGCTTCTCCAAATAGCGTTCTTTGTGCCGTCCATTAAGGTGAGTCACTTCGCAGGACTACTCCAAAACTTTATTTTCAGTGCTGGTAGACATAATCCGTCGTTCATTCATCTGTTTGTTGTGTTGCTTTTGCTGTCCACCATGGCACTGCACCCCTAGTCATGTGATAACTGTGACGCTGGTGCAAACGGTCAATACAGACTGAACACTGATGGAACTGGACTGGTTTGGTTTACATCTGTACACATTTATAGACAGACTGATGGAACTGGGGTTATTTCTATAGATATTTTTTTCAATATCCTTTTACTTTTATACTTTTTGTGGTACACGTCTGTTTCACATTTTAAATGTCTTTTCATCTATTTCATCTAAGAAAACAATTGATAGATTAATCGATTACACAAATAATAGATAGTTTGTACAAATGAAAACCGTTGTTCTGGTCTAAACGTCTACTTCACTTTAACTCTTCAGCAGCGCTCCTGTTCAACCAGTGGCCGTTCGTCCTTGGATGACTGAGGATGGTTGCTGTTGTTTGTTTGTTTGTTTACTACACCTTGGATCATAAATATACTCTTGACCTTTAACTTTAACAGTAATTTGTAGTGAAAGAACCAAGAACCTTTAAACCAATGAAACGTCGCTGTAATGTGTGTCCATTCATAGAGGCGAGTCGACGTCCACCTAAATGAAACTCATTTATCAAACCCCTGTGACCTTTGACCCCACAGACGTAGACCGCGGTCTGCTGGATCGTCTCAACACCATCAACAACACGCTGACGACGCAGTGGAACCGACTGCAAAACATCCGCAACACAGTGGACGACACAGGAACCAAGGCCGACCAAGCCCGAAACCGGGTCCGAGACGCAGAGAACCTGATCGACCGAGCGCGCCAGGAACTGGACAAGGCCCAGGATGCCATCAGGAAAGTGGTACGTGAGGTCAACAAACCTGAGGGCGGGTGGGCACCGGTGGGAGGTTCTCCCATCGGTCTGTGGTTTAATAACCCAATAACCCTGGTGTGCTGGTCTCTACAGGACATCAAACCCCCCAGTGGGACTGGAGACCCCAACAACATGACTCTACTGGCTGAGGAGGCTCGCAAACTGGCCGACAAGTAAGACCGCACAGTCACATGAACACAGGGAGGTCAGAGGTCACCGTACATGAGGACACACACAAGAACCAGACGGCGGTTCAGTCAGAAACATGAAGCATCTGTTACATTTCTTACAGTTTTCAGGTTAAAATGAGCACAAATGAAACTGCTTTTCACAAAAATCAACTAGTGAACGTTTCAAAGGCTTTTCTGGTTTTAGTTACGTCTCATAATTACACCGACTTCATTTCAGATGCAATACATTTCTATGTCTTCAATGGAATCTCAACATTTTTTGGTGTGAAATTAGGGATTGAACATTTTATTGGATCATTTCACACTTTGTCCAATTTATGGAACTTCGTAAACTAAAATATTAATCAAAACAATAATATATTATCCAGAACTGCACTGGAAGCTGATATTGAATATTTACCAGATTCATAATAATTAATTCTTTCATCAGATAAAAACTATTTTTCTTTTTGGTGCCAAAGAAAAAGGGTTTGATCGATGAATAACCAGGTTTATTTGTGTCTCTGCAGACACAAGATGGATGCCGACCAGATTGAGAAGATCGCGAAAGATGCCAACGACACGTCGACCAAAGCATACAACCTACTGCTGAAAACCCTGGACGGCGAAATGAAGACGAGTCAGGAGATTGACGAGCTCAACAGGAAGTAGGTGTTTGTGCAGCTTCCACTGTGTCCCAGTGAGTGTGGTGTAGATCTAAACAGTGGCTCTGACTGCTGTGTTCAGGTACAACGAGGCCAAGGAACTAGCCAAGAACCTGGAGAGACAGGCCAATAAGGTTCAGGCTGAAGCCGAGGAGGCAGGAGAAAACGCTCTGAAGATCTTCGCCAACCTGACCAGCCTGCCGCCGTTCGACACCAAGGCTCTGGAGGTACAAAACCTGAAGGACAGGAGCTTGACGGAGCATTCCCCTTCAGGCCCAGGTCACTGATCTGTGTTTGTGTTCACAGGACGAAGCCAGTAAGATCAAGAAGGAGGCATCGGACCTGGACAAGCTGATCGACAAGACAGAGAAGGAGTACAACGACCTGAGAGACGACCTGAAGAACAAAGAGCTGGAGGTCCGCAAGCTGCTGGACAAAGGCAAGAGTGAGCAGCAGGTACGTTCACCCACCGCAAACTAACATCAACCAACTGCATTTAGCGTCAGCGGTGGAAGGGCTGACGTCTGGGTTCTGTTTCCTGTCCACAGACGGCCGATCAGCTGCTGGCTCGAGCCGACGCCGCCAAAGCTCTGGCTGAAGAGGCGGCAAAGAAGGGCCAGTCGACATTCAGAGAGGCCGAGAGCATCCTGGACGACCTCCGAGGTACCGGCATTTTACAGCCCTGTTACACATGTAGCAACCCTGTTACACATGTAACAACCCTGTTACACATTTTACAGCCCTGTTACACATTTTCCAAGCCTGTTCACATCTTTGAAGGACATACTACCATTTTAACATATCTGCAAAAATTGAAAAACCTTTGAATGTTCTTCAGTGTGATCAGGTGCAGGTTATTATTCCAAAAACGTTTCTGCGTCTGTCCCATTTGTTCTTGTATGTAAACATTAAATCTGAGAATAATCCTGTAAAACTGCATTAATCTGCAGATGTAAATATGTCCGAATCCAGATGTGTCAGCCTGGATGAACCTGAAACCACCAATTTTCATCTAATTCAACCACAAACTAAAAACAGAAAATTAAAGACTGTCTTGATCTTCATTCAGACTTTGACAAGAGAGTCAACGACAACAAGACGGCCGCCGAGGACGCCATGAGGAAGATCCCCATCATCAGCGCCACTATCATGGCCGCCAACGAGAAAACCAAGCAGGCCGAGGCGGCACTGGGCAACGCCGCCGCCGACGCGAAAGAGGCTAAAAAGAAAGCTGAGGACGCAGAGAAGATCGCCAGCAACGTTCAGAAGGTACAACAGAACAAGTTCAACATAATGAGACACTGGCTCCATTTACACTGATCCTCTGATCAATATCAGATTATTATTGATCGTGTAAACAGTCTAATCTGATCTGTTTGATCAGATAACAGTAGTAATCTGATTATATTCAATCAGATTAACACCCCTGGGTCTGTCCCAGTCCTCCCATGTCTTCATACATATAAACAGGTTCATCTGACTGATAGTTCAGTTCCATCTGAGCATGTGCAAAAACTATTAAATCTCAGAAAACAGTAGAACGTAGATGACAAGAACAGGAAGTTGGATTCCACGTCACTACATACGTACGAACTCTGAAATAAATCCAACTAGAAAAGCACTTGGAGAGCGCAGACCTCCGCCAAGGCAGATCAGTGTCCTTCCTTGTGCCAGCATCAACTTTTCCTGAAAATTTCATCAAAATCCTTCATAACTTTTTGAGTTATCTTGCTAACAGACAGACAAACAAATAAGCAAACAAACAAACCCCGATGAAAACATAACCTGCTTGGCAGAGGTAAAAATGGACTGAAATGACTGAACCAGGGTTTATGGATTATCCTATTTCTGAAGTGACAGTAAACACATCACGTGATTATTATTATTTGATTAATGACAGTTATTGGTTTCTATGGAAACAGGGTCAGTGTTTGAGGAACATAAGGACGATTTAAAAGGAAAACGTAAAAATGACAAAACAGGAAAAATCACAATAAAACAAACTATTGAAGACGTAACATGAACAAAGCTAAGTCCTGGATTTGTCCACTTGAACTTTTATGGTAAAGAAGTGACTTTACTCTTCTGTTCGTGTGCTTCTGCTGGACTCTCACCAACTTCCTTTCCTAATATTTGATTGTTTTATTTTTGCTTGTATGGACATGTTTCCTCAGGGCTCAGCAAAGACCAAGGAGGACGCAGAGAAAGCCTTCGAAGACACCAAGAAGCTGGACGCCGAGGTGAGCGACATGATGGACCAGCTGCGCGGCGCTGAGGAGGAGCTGGCCAAGAAGAAGGCAGAGGCCGACAGCGACATGACAACGGCCGCCATGGTACGACTCTCGTTTGAGCGGTGCTGGATGTAAAGCTGCTTCATGACTCCGTCTGCTCCGGCTCTAACCTGTATGTGTCCCTCAGGCTTCAGACAGCGCCAAGGAGGCCGAGGACAACGCCCGCAAAGCCAAGAGTGCTGTCAAGACAGTCCTGAGCACCATCACCGCCCTGCTGGACCAGCTGGGTGAGTCCAGTCCACCACCTCAGGACCCAAAGGAGGTCAGAGGTCACAGGACGCATGACCCAGTGTCCTCTTCATCCTCAGCTGTGACGTGTCTGTAGAGTTTCATGAACATGAGCAGATCCATGTGGTTATGACTGGACGGAGAATGTGGACATTGTTTTGTCACCAGGACACATTTATTCATCCACCGTCATTTAAACGACTGTAACCCCTACTGTCAAAGTCCAACCGTCACCTTTAGCTGAGACTGGGTTCTTTCTACTGGACTAGAACACATTAGGGTAGAGGTCTGCACTGGCTGTGGAGGGTGGTGGGGGGAGTGGGTGCGTTCACTGACCTCTCTCTGTCTCGGTGCCTTCACTGACCTCCCTCTGTTTCGGTGCCTTCGCTGACCTCTCTGCCTCGGCGCGTTCACTGACCTCTCTCTGTTTTGGTGCGTTCACTGACCTCTCTCTGTTTTGGTGCGTTCACTGACCTCTCTCTGCCTCGATGCCTTCACTGACCTCTGTTTCGGTGCGTTCACTGACCTCTCTCTGTGCCTCGGTGCTTTCACTGACCTGTCTCTGCCTTGGTGCATTCACTGACCTCTCTCTGTGCCTCGGTGCATTCACCGACCTCTGTCTGCCATGGTGCCTTCACTGACCTCTCTATTTCAGTTCGTTCACTGACCTCTCTCTGTCTCAGTGCATTCACTGACTTCTTTCTGTTTTGGAGTATTCACTGACCTCTCTCTTCCACGATGCCTTCACCGACCTCTCTTTGCCTCGGAGCATTCACTGACCTCTGTCTGTTTCGCTGCGTTCACTGACCTCTGTCTGCTTCAGTGCATTCACTGACCTCTGTCTGTTTCGGTGCATTCACTGACCTCTGTCTGCTTCAGTGCATTCACTGACCTCTGTCTGTTTCGGTGCATTCACTGACCTCTGTCTGCTTCAGTGCATTCACTGACCTCTGTCTGTTTCGCTGCGTTCACTGACCTCTGTCTGTTTCGGTGCGTTCACTGACCTCTCTCTGCCTCCTTTCATCCAGGGAACATCGATAAGGTGGACCTGAGTAAACTGAACCAGATCGATGAGTCGCTGAAGCGGGCCAAGGGGAAGATGGCGGACAGCGACCTGGACAGGAAGCTGGCAGAGCTCAACGATGTGGCTCGGACTCAGGAGGACATGATCAGCAGCTACGACCTGCAGATTCTGGAGATCCGCGCCGACATTAAGAACCTGGAGGACATAAAGAACACATTACCCGACGGCTGCTTCAACACGCCGTCTCTGGAGAAGCCTTAGCCCCGCCCCCTGTCCTCTCACACTCCTCTTCACGTCTAACACTCGGGCAGACACGCCCACTTTTACCAAAACAGTTTTTTAATCTTCAGATTCTCGTCTGTGTTTTGTTTCCTTTTACAAGACAGAAGCCAATATTTGTTTTCAAGACACGATCACATTTTTTATGGGAGAGAAGCAGCTGTTTCAGTTTGGTCGCCGCAGTAACCGTGGTTACGGTCTAATGAACTAAACGGCGAAGAGAAGCCGTGTGGCGAGGCCAAAATGCCTCCGCAAACCAGAACCACGAACCCGACGTGACTGCACCGGAACCACAGGAAGCTCCTCCCCCTCCTGAGGATCCTCCACTCTGCTTTGGTTTCTGTCTGACCCGCCATTACCCATCATGCCTGGGGAGGCGACAGCTCCACCTCCACGAACCACAGTGAAGGAACCCCCGACTATTTCCTCCGACACAAACGCTCCAGTATTTCTGTTCAACAGCAGTATTTTCACCTCCAGCAGGAGGACGGCGTGAATAAGCCACAGCCACTGGGTCAGAAGTTCAGGAAAATGATTGGCCTTCATTTAGACCAGGGGTGTCAATCATACGGCCCATGGGCCAAAACCGGCCGCTGTAGAGTCCAGTCCGGAACCACCAAACGCAAATATTCCACTGAAGATGTAAACGATCCAAAGTCAAAGAATAGAATAAAAACCAATAAACGACAACAAACACGTCTGTGCTCTAGTGTAAAAAAAATAAATGACGTAAATATTTACATTTACAGACTATCCAAATAAAAAAGATATGATTAACCTGAAAAAAAGTGTAATTTTTTCAGGTTAATCTTCTCATTTCTACATGTTTATTACAGATCAGCTGTAAAACAGGCAGAATGTTGGTCAAATTACACTGAATTTACTTCAGATATTTCAGGTTCATATTTGTTCAGGTTATTCACATTTTAGTGTTAAAGGATAGTTTGTAAATGTAAATATTTTCATCATTTAATGACGTTTTTTGCACTAAAACAAAGAAGAATTGGTTGTTTTTCATTTCTAGGTGATTCTGTTCTACTTTAGATCTTTTTGGTCTGAATGTGGAACCTGGACTTAACCCATAAAGACCCAGGGCTACTCTGGTGCAGTTTCAAAAGGATTGTTTTCTCTATATTTAACATTTCTTAAGTCGTTGATCACCATTTATTTTAAAATAATCCTCCGTATTTTGCATTATTCCTGTGAAAATCATGTATTAATCAATATTTAATTCACTGATCATGTAGATGTTTTATTTTATCAGAAACAGAGAAAACTGCAGAAAAGTGTCTTTTTCTGTCCAATCTGTCATTAACTGAACATAAACCCAGTGCGTCCATCCACTGGCATTGATCCAACTGCATGGGTTTGACTGGGGAATCAATGTTGGAGAAGATGATGGTGTTTCCACGGTAACTACAGAGCCTCTGAACGTCCAAATATGGTCATATCTGATGACCATGAAAAGATGAACTTTATTTTACACCAATTACTGACATGGATTGATAGGATTGGTGGATCAACAGGAATTAAACAGTTTAGACCAGCAGATGGTTTCGGTTAAAGGTGGACGTTTGGGACTGTAAGGGTTAAACCACTTGAACCCCGTGGACCAGATTAGACTGGACTGGACTAGACCGGACTGGACCCCTTGGTGGCTGGTTTTGGCCTGCAGGCCGCATGTTTGGGGTCACACATGAACCCGCTCTGTTGTGTCCTGTACGTTGCGTCCACAGGATGTTGAATCTGTTTCCTGTCCTTCTGACCGTGCGGATCCAAACTCCACCGCAGGTTTTCGTCGCTGCTCGTCTCCGGTGTTTTTATCGACACTAACATTTTCTCTTCCGGCTCAATCCAACACTATGCAACTTTGTACATTTTGCGTAGCGAGAATTTTATCTGATACACTGGTGCTAATAATTATTTCAAATGTTATATTTTTGTGTGAATGTTTTTTATTATGATATAGTGAGGAATTTGTTATTTGTGTAAATATATGCGTCAATGATTCAGGACTGGCTGGTTTTAAGAAACGTGAAGCTCCGACGTGCAAACAGCCACATCCAGTTTGATCCCAACCAATCAACTGACACCTCCAGGTTAGTGTACGGTAACCATGGTAACTGTCTGTGGTATGTTACTCCTCCTCCTTGTATGCTTCGCTTGTATACACGGCTCCGTGCTGCTGCCTCATAGCCATGACAACCTTTCATTATTTGTGTTTTATTGATTCTGTGGGTTTTCACGAGTAACTAAATATTTTTGTTTTGTTATTTTCGGCCCTTTTTACCGATCGGGATGTGACGTACAGAGGCGGGCGTGGCCATTGTGAGGCCCCGCCCACTCCCCGCCTTAAGAGTCACTGAACCACGTGGAGACGACGAGCTCGACCACATGTCGCCTCCATAGTTTAACCCTTTGTAATTAGTGTTTTGTGCCTTAATACGAGTTTTTCTCCCACATTTTATCTGACATGTCGTCACCGTCATTGGCCCCGTCCCCCTCACTCCGCCTCCTCACGTTGGTACTGAAGCAAGGCATGTTGAAACCCGGTGTCCTTATGGGCGGGGCTTTGGTTGGTCCACTGGGGGCAGCTCATCCACCCCCGATGTAGAAACAGTGTTTTAAATTATAACATGGAGTTAATCTGTGGAAGTGGGCAGCGGTGGTGGCGACGGCGGTGTGCTGCTCGGGCTCGTCCTCCCATCGGATGTTCCGTTGTGGTTCCAGGGCTGTGAGGAGCTGAAGAACCCTGCGTCTCCATGTGCCTGTAAATCCAAACGTAACATTTGAATAATAAAAAATTACTACAGGAAAGGCTTTGTCTCACTGTGTTTATTTAACGTTCACGGTAAAACTGAAGAAGAAAGAGAAGAAATGACGCAGCCATGGACGGTGGTTCACAATGAAAGAGTTTTACAAATAGATATTTAAGAGTATTTTACCCACAAACAGAAAAACATGAGTCTGTGAAGATTGAAGGGTTTTACATCCTGTTACAAAAACTACCTTTCACAGGTTCAAAGGTGGCAAAAGAGTTCAAATGAACCAAAACCAACACGTTCAATAAATGAACAACAATCAAAACAAGTGTTCAGAGAACGCAAACCTCCACCAAGCACCCCGAATGGTGTGCATGTGTGCATCGACTATTTCTTTTCAAATTAAACAGTTTCAAGGTTGTTTCGGCAAAAACCGGAACTTTTGTCATAGAACATATGTCTATGGATGTGCAAAACAAATTTCATAACATTTCACAAATTGCATTTTTTAGGATTTTTTGAAAATGGTGCATAAAAAATAAGCCAACAGAGCGTAATGGAAGAGAAATGGAGCGGAATGATATTTCATACAAAGTTGAAGCTTGGTCCCAGTCGTGTATGTCAAATTATATTAAATTCCAATCAATTTTTGTCGAGTTAATAATGAAAAATGTGTGGTAAATGGGATTTTCAATGTTAAACTGAAATGTCCACAGAGTCCACATTCCACAGTGGATGTGGACAATTTTGTGCCAGATACAAGATATTGTTCTAAGCTACGGGTGGATCAAATTGGAGGCTAATCAGAGTAGTTTTGAATTTTTTTTATGAATTCTTGAAAATTGCTAAATGATGAGAGATAGGAAAATGTGAGATTTTGTGACCTTACTGTGACCTTGAACTTTGGCCTACTTGGCCCAAAATGTAATGGGTTGGTCCCAGGGCCTAGGCCTATCTGTGGGGAAGATGTGGTAAAGAGGGTTGAAATAGTTTTCCCGTAAAGTTGCTAACAAACAAACAAACAAAGCAAAGTGATCACAATACCTCCTGGCGGAGGTAATGAACATTAGGTCAACAAAAACGAAATGATCAGAAATCTACAAAATGAAATGAAAAAAATCAAAATATTCAAATGAACCAAATCAGTAACATTAACAAAGCCAAGAAAATGAACCAAATAATCAATAAAATGAACAAAAAAATCAACCTTCAATCTGGTTCATTTTACTCTGAATTAACCTGGAAATAAACAGATTCATGGCATTTTCATGGTTATTTTCTAAATATTCTGTAAATTTGCTCTACATGTGGCTCTAAATCTGTCTTCTTTTTTTTTTTTTTTTTTTTTTAATTGAAAATATTTAGGTATACAAGATGTACATTTTGAACAAACATCAAGATGTCAAAAAGAAAAAGCATTTGAACAAATAAAAAAAAAGCATAGATTTAAAGACACAAAGCTGAATAGATAAATAATAGTATATTAAAAAAACAAACAAAAAAAACATATCTAACAAAGACACATACATCAGAGAGTTCAATCTATTTTAAAGAATTCTTTATAAATTACTAGGGTGCTTTTTTTTTTTTTTTTTTTTTTTTTTTTTGTTAAAAATAAATTCTAATGATTTGATATATTTTTCAAATTCCATCAGAAAGATTTTAATATTTGGGTGTGTTTTGGTATATTTATTTTGTGTATATGAAATTTTCCAAATAAAATGATCATATTTACCACAAATTCTAAATTACAAATGTCATGTTCAAAATATGTAATTACATTTTGAGATGTTATAGTTATCTTGTCGTTACTTTTAGATATGATATATTTTTCAATTTTGGACCAGAAGTTAGAAGAGTGCACACAAAGAAAGAATAAGTGTAGAGTAGCTTCAGGACAAGAATGACAAAAGTTACACATTTCTTTCACGTCAGAAAAACGAGACAAAATAGCGTTGGAGGGATGTATGTTATGTAAAATCTTGAGCTGTATAATTCTAATTTTGTTTGTAATACAACACTAAATCTGACTTGAGATGAACATCTGGAACACAGTGACGTCACAGTGAGGGAACCTGCGCGTGGACACGTGGTTTCGTAATTGCACGTCATAGTTTTTTTTGGTCGCTTTAAGGTTGATGTTGTCATTACAGACAGTGACCAGCAGGCGGAGGCGTTTCTCAAAAGTCAAAGTACCGCATTCCTCAAGTAAAAATACACGAATATTCAAGTATTGACAAAGATGATGACAGAATAATGCAGAATATTTCATTATTTTATCATTAAAATGCATCATAACATGTTTAATTCACAGAAGTTTTTACAGAGCTTGAAAATGGAACAGAAGACACTAATACTGAATACCTTTCAGATCAATCTGACCCATATTTCAGACCTGGTTTTGGACAAATGGTCTGAGTTCTGTCCATCTACATTCAACCGACAACAAATGAAAAAAAAAAAAAAAAAACACCCCAAAATACATGAACACACGAGAAATGAAACTAACTTACATGTTTATGGAAATGAACACGTTACAAATTCAAACTGAAAGACCTTTACAAACTGATATTTAAGACTATTTTACCCACAAACACAAACAGAGGCAAGGAGTCAGTGAAGAAAGATCTATTTAAGATAGACTTTAACAGTGACTTTAACGCACAGGTGTCAAACATGCGGCCCGTGGGCCAAACCCGGCCCTCCATGGGTTCCAATCCGGCCCATGGCATGATTTTATGGAGTGCAAAAATTACACTGAAGATATTAACAGTCAAAGATGTTGAGCTCATTTTAGCCCAGCGCGATCTGAGTCAAATAATAGTCTAATAACCCTTACAATAAAACATGAACAACCTGAAAATTCCGTCCAATTTTAACAATATTCTGTCTGTTACTAAATGTTAAATGTTTTGTGGATTTGTAGATCTAATTTGTAAGTTGTGTTAATAAGATGACACATTATATTGTAGACATTCTTATTTGACTTACACTTTCCAAACTTCAAAATTTCAACAATATTGTGTTTGTGTAACATTGTGTGTAATGCACAGGTACAAGAGATAAGTTGAGGCATAATATTGTTAAAATGTAGCTTATTTTTCGTAAGAAATTAAATTTTTTTCTGGTTATTCACATCTTTTTTGTGAAAAGATAGTTTGTAAATCTAAATATTTTCATAATTTAATGTTTTTATTGCACTAAAATGAAGAGAAAAACTTAAGGTTGTCATTATTTATAGTTTTTATGCTGTTATTTTAATGGTTTGGTCCGCTTGAGATCGAATTGGGCTGAATGTGGAACCTAAACTAAAATGAGTTTGACATCCCTGCTTTAAAGGGTTAAAAAACCAGCAGCGAAGACACTGGACATCAGACAAATGAATGCACAAAACAGCGATTCAGGCAAAAGAATCAATACAATTAATACAAAACAACAAAAATGAACAAAATGATAACTATCATGACCAAAAATTAGAAAAATAATCAGTAAAAGTAAGTCAAAACCGGGCGTTCAACGGACTTTTGTGGATGTGAGACTGGGATTAAATCCGGTCCAACCCATTTGACCCGCTTTAACCCGGTTTGACCCGCTTTAACCCAGTTCAACTATTTTGACTAACTTTGAGTCAAAGTTCTGGGCGCGCTCTCGTAGGGCAGCGCGCGCCGCCTGGGTCGGACTCGTTCTCGGGCTCGTGCCCGGCGTGGGGAGAGTGGCCGGTGAGTCTCGCGGCGACGGTGGCGCGGGTCATCCGGAAAACAGACGCCCTACGACGGACCGGAGCACGGTAGGACCCGGCACCTCCGGCGGCTTAAACAGCACCAGGCAGCGGAGTGTCGGCGGACCGAGCCCCGGGAAGGACGCCACGAGACCCGCCTGTCCCGGACGCCGGGGCTCTGGAAGTTTAAGCCGCTAAGCTAACCGGAGAAAGGCGAACAATGACGGGGAGCCAGCCGGGCTGCCGACCCGGCTAACGGCTAACGACCGGACCCACCCGAGAGTCCATGACGGACCGGAACCCGAGCCCGAACTCACCATAAACACCCAGAGTCCCAGTTCAGAGCGGCCCGGACACTTGTGGACCGACTCCGGGACTCACTCCAAGTTTTCGTCAGTCATGGACACGGACTCGGTCTCCGGCGACGTGGAGTCCGTGCACGGCGGACTGAGCCTCCTGGACCCGCTGCTGGACCGGATTCTGGCGGACACCGTGTCCCAACAGCAGGGCTGGCTTCGAGTTTACGGTAAGAACCGACACACGGGGACCGGGGTTGGGGGGGGGGGGGGGGGGGCGGGTGTGCGACTCGGCACCCGGGGGCCAAGGTAGTCCGGGACCGGAAAGCGGAGCCAGGTAACAGCCGTGGGGCAAGACCGAGGTCACGGCGGCCACCTGGCGGCCTGGGCGGCCCCTGGAAACCGGAGCCACCCGGGGAGCTCGGTGTCTGGGATCAGGTCCCGGTGGCACAGTTTAGTCAGACTGGCTACGGGTCCTTCAGGTCTCACGGAGGTTAGAGGTCAGCAGACCCGCAGCTGGGTTAAGGGTGGGGGTGGGGGGGTATCTGGGTTAGGAGACCCCTCAAGTGGAAGTTCCTCACATGGCTCTCCAAACGTAGACCCAGACCCCGATAGACCCAGACCCCTTCCGTCCACTGGGGGGTTAGACCCGGACCCCTTCGGTCCACAGTGGGTTAGACCTGTGGGGGGTGCGGGTTCTGCTCCAGACCATGAGTCGTGTTCTCCAGACTCCAACAGCTTCATCTAGAGGTTCCACTGAAAGGTTCCATTTCTGATAAAAATGTGACTCATGTCATAGTTGAATGATGATAATAATAATAATAATAATAATAATAATAAACTTTATTTGTGTAGCACCTTTCATACAGAAATTGTAGCCCAAAGTGCTTCACATTGATTGAAAAAAATACAATATTAAAATACATTAAGATTTGATTAGAAATACAATAAAATAAAAATAAAAGCAGCGCACATTAAAATATTTGATTATGCATAGAATTTTTGAAGTGCAAGAAATAAGATGAAATTTGAAATACAATAAAATAAAAAATAAAAACAGAAATACAATAAAATAAAATGATCCGTCAGAAACCACAGTCAGATAAATGATCAATATGATCAGTAAGGAAACAAAACATAAGGAAATGAAACATATATGTTGGTGTTTCATCAGGTATGTTCATTAAAAATGGACTCACACGGCAGAGTCATGAGTCTAATGGAGCTGACGGTTGCTGGAGCTGACGGTTGCTGGAGTTGACAGTTGCTGGGGTTAACGGTTGCTGGAATTGATGGTTGCTGGAGTTGACAGTCGCTGGAGTTGACGGTTGCTGAGTTGACAGTTGCTGGAGTTGACTGTTGCTGGGTTGACAGGTGCTGAAGTTGGTGGTTGCTGGAGTTGGTGGCTGCTGAGTTGACGGTTGCTGGAGTTGATGGTTGCTGAGTTGACGGTTGCTGGAGTTTTTCAGTCTGTCTTTTCTCCAATGTTTTCATTGAACTTTTTGTCTTATTGCTTCTTTTGACTTTTCTGTTCCGTCTTTTACCAGTTTAAGGACGTTTTCAACTTTAGCCATTTGTTTATTGTCGTAGTTATGGGTTCGTGTTTCTCTACATTAGACTCATGGTTCCGTGTTCATTTGTTCATGTATGTGGACGAGCACACGTTGAACAAACACCATCTGGTTCCACCATTGTTCCTTAAATCACAGACACCGAGTGAAACTGTTCACTCTGTTTCCTCATTGGTCGAGCTCTGTTTCCTCATGTAATGTTACATCTTCTAACGCATCATGGTTTTAATGTAGATTTCAGGAAATCCCCTGGTGATGTCATAGTGATGTCATGGAGGTGTGGCAGGGCATTATGGGTACACACCAGAACTTCCCCTACAGAGTTAGTTTTTATTTGTTTATGATGGATTTCATCAGTTCTTCAAATGTTAGATGACCATCATGTTATTAATGATAATCAATAATCATATTATTAATGATAATCAATGATAGTAAATAGAATCTGTGATTTAATGGATACATTTTGTCGTCCTCGTCAACCACTAACTGAATGATCAATAACCTCAGTATTGATATGTTGGAGTCCAGAGTTTTTCTGTTTCTTCAGTCGTTTTGAAGGTTGAAATCAGCTGTTAATGATGGAACAATTCAGTCTACACCGGATCAATCAGTCCTAATTAAACAGCTTTTACTTTCTGTTATTTTCTTCCAGACGTGGGTTTTTATCGTATACAGCAGCATCTCACAAAATCAGAATATCAAACATCATTTATTTCAAAAAATCAGTGTTTTTTATTCTGGACTCATGACGTGTAAACTCCCATTTCAGCTGCTGTTCAATGTTGATCATTTCATCTTCCAGTGAAAAACCAGAGAAAAGTTCAACTCAAATATGAGAATGTTTAGTTTGAAGTTTTAGTACGTCAGTGTTGATGCTGCGTTCCTCTCCTACACCTGTGTGAGAACATGTGGAACCCTGTGGAAGCCTTCAGCAGAACCAGTGGGTTTGGTGGGAGTGGACATCAGGAGGAAAGGGGGCTTTTCCAGACGCTTCTACAGGATGGAAACAGGAAAAGGGTTGAACCGCCTCCACATCTGCACCCTCTGCTCCACTGTGGATCATATTTAATTTACTAAATGTCTGTGTGTTTCTTTGTCATATCTCATATTAAACTCTGGACCAGGGGTGGAAGGAAATATCGATATTGCGATATTTCACATCACAATACTATATTGATATTAAAAAGTAGTGTATTGATATTTTTAGGTATTTATTCAAATGCAGACATGACGGAGGTTCATTTTTGTTTTTTGGTTTTCCAGCTCTTTTATTTCTGTATTCACATGGGTATATTACTCTTTTATTTCTGTATTCACATGGGTATATTACTCTTTTATTTCTATATTCACATGGGTATATTACTCTTTTATTTCTATATTCAAATGGGTATTTTACTCTTATTTCTATATTCACATGGGTATATTACTCTTTTATTTCTATATTCACGTGGGTATTTTACTCTTTTATTTCTATATTCACGTGGGTATTTTACTCTTTTATTTCTATATTCACATGGGTATTTTACTCTTTTATTTCTATACTCTCATGGGTATTTTACTCTTTTATTTCTATACTCTCATGGGTATTTTACTCTTTTATTTCTATATTCACGTGGGTATTTTACTCTTTTATTTCTATATTCTCGTGGGTATTTTACTCTTTTTTTTCTGTATTCACATGGGTACATTACTCTTTTATTTCTATATTCACACGGGTATTTTACTCTTTTTTTCTATATTCACACAGGTATTTTACTCTTTTTTTCTATATTCACACGGGTATTTTACTCTTTTATTTCTATATTCACATGGGTATTTTACTCTTATTTCTATATTCACATGGATATTTTACTCTTTTATTTCTATATTCACATGAGGATTTTGCTCTGTTGTTTGTAAACTACAACAGTAGTATTGTGATACTGCAGGTCATGCATGTAGTTTTTTTTAAAATTGATAACGGTTATTTCAGTCATCCTAAAAGCACTTTTTACTGTCTGAAAGAAGCAAATGTTTGTTTGTTTTTATTGAGAATGCACAAAAATAATGTTCTGATGTTGGATGATTCAGGGACTGAACACTATGGATTCTCTTCACAATAGAATACAAACATTTAAGCAAGATCTGAAACTGTAATGTCTGTAAAACATTTATTTATTTGTGTGTGTGGTTTTGTTTTGTTTTTTGTACTGGTAAAGCAGCATTTTAAAACTTTTATTTATCCAAATCCTGCACTATTAGTTTTTCCAGGAAATAATCTTTTAAAAAAAGAAACAAAACAAAAATATTGTCTTGTTAACAGTATCGTGATATATTGTGATATATCGTATTGTGATTTGTATTGTATCACCAGATTCTTCCTAATACACAGCCCTACTCTGGACTGTAGTTGTAGTTCTTTATGTTTTAATAAATTTAGTCGATAATAGAAGCAGGTGATGAGTTTTTTCACTTGTCACTTTAGATTTGTACAAAACCTAAATCAGACAATGAATAAATGTCTGACATCCGTTTAGTTTTGGTTTACATTGTTCACATTGGTTTTACTTTAATTTGTTTATGGGGTTAGAGAAAAAACTACTGATGGATAAGGTCCAGGCAATGTCCTGAAGAAAGAAACGGTCAAAAGAACCTTAAAAGAACCTTAAAGGAACCTTAAAATGGCTGATGTGATGTGGTGGATCATAAAGCCTGGTTTTGTTTGTCCTTTTCATTTGACTCCGGTGTAAAAATCCTGATTTATTCTACACTCATAAAGAACACGGTCTGTTCAGTTGTGTTTATTTCTATGTGCCCCGAATACACCACAGTATCAGAATGCCATACCCCCCCCACCCCCAGCCTGACGTCAGTGACCAACTGGTTTCGGTGATCTCACACCTCTCCACATACTTCGGCTGGACACGGTGTGCTGTGTTCACTGACCTCAGCAGTAGACAGGAAATGAGCTCATCGATTAGAGAATGGGTCACTTTAGGTCAGTCGCATTGGATTCAGGACCATGATGGCGGACCGGATTCAGGACCACGGCGGACCAGATTCAGGACCATGGTGGACCTCATTCAGAACCACACTGGACCGGATTCAGGACCACGGCGGACTGGATTCAGGACCACAGCGGACCGGATTCAGGTCCATGGCGACCAGATTCAGGACCGTGGTGGACCGGATTCAGGACCGTGGTGGACCAGATTCAGGTCCATGGCGGACCGGATTCAGGACCACCAAAGAAAGGATTCAGGACCACGGTGGACCAGATTCAGGACCACGGTGGACCAGATTCACCTTGAAACCCCGACGGTGTCAGAGTTTGTCGAAGCTCAAACATTGGTTCTAAATTAGACGTGGTGTGTTCAGTTGTCATTCCCTCTGCAGGTCAAAGGTCAGAACAAGGCGTCACATCTCCATCTGTTGCGTTCAGGTGTTTAAAGTGACACCTGCTGAGCCCGTCTCCCACCATATTACTGGGGGATTCTGGGAGTTAGTTGTGCTGGAGCTAATTGACGCCTCAGTCCTGGGGGAGTGGATGAGACTGGAGGTGGTTTTGGGTCTTATACTGGGACCACAGAAGACTTTACCTGTGGAGAAAAAAAACCAAAAAATAGAAAGATTCCATGTGTTTAGAAACATGAACCCATAAATCCACTGTGAACATCAGTCATGACCTTTACCTCCAGTTTAATGGCTGATGTTGGAAAAAGATGGTTCTGTGTGAAATTAGATGGAAAAAGAAAAGACAAACTTCATGTAAAAGACACAATAAGAGGGTTTTTAGTCTCACCTGTTGATTGGCCATGAGCTGACGTGAAGGCGTTGGGTCTGTCGTCATCGTCTTCTTTATCGTCTTTGATATTTTTGTCGTCGTCATTGTCTTCATCTTTGTCGTCTTTGACGTCTTTGTCATTGCCTCATCCTTGTCTTTATTGTCTTCGTTGTTGTCTTTGTCATCGTCATCTTCGTTGGTTGGAGGACACTTTACGTCAGATGGACATATTTAATAAAAGGAGGTGCGATAACAGAGAAAACTATGAGGTGAAAACACTGACTGATCCTGTCGTCCATATTTAGGTCGATAGGCCATGGCGTATCGGGAAGACTCAAAGGATTCAAAGGAGTTTTATTTGTCATTCCATCACAAAGAAGAGAACAAAACTGGTCTCTGAGGACCCGTATTTGCCGTATGAATAAAATAAATAACTAATAAATAAATGAGTACATTAAAAATGACTAAAACTAAGGCTAATGTAAAATCAGTAAAATATACGTCTAAAATTAAACTTTAAAATACCTACATAAAAATAATCGCACATATTTACAACCTAACCTAGCCTATACACAGTAGACACTGAAGTACAGTGCAAACAGCAGAGTGAAGTGCAAAGAGGCAGTGCAATAAGGTGCAGTTAGGTATTTGTGTAACCGTCCCTTGGGTGAGAGGCTATGGAGCAGTGCCTGAGTTCAACAGCCTTACCGCTGTTGGAAAGAAGCTGTTTTTAAGTCCGGTGGTCCTGCTCTGGATACTCCGCAGCCTTCTTCCTGAGGGAAGAGGGACAAAAAGTGCGTTTGCAGGGTGGGTGGGATCTTTCATGATGCAGTTGGCCCTCTTTCTGCACCTGGAGATGTAAATGTCCGTGGTGGTGGGAAGGCTGCACCCGATGACCTTCTGTGCAGCCTTCACCACCCTGTGCAGAGCCTTCCTCTCTGCCACAGAGCAGCTGCCATGCCACACTGTGATGCAGGAGGTGCATACCACACACCTGTAGAAGGAGGACAGGACTGATCCTCCGAGCCCAACCCACCGCAGTCTTCTAAGGAAGTATAAGGGCTGGTGAGCCTTCCTAACCAAGCCTAAGGTGTTGTGGCGACATCTTCGTTGTCGTTGTTAACCGTTTCTTCATACATCTTCTCTGACTAATTTACTCATCAGATTAATTTCACATTTCATCTGTTTCTTCTTTGGGTCAGTGTCTATGAAGTTTGTTCACAGTTTGGAGAAATTATGATCGTTGAATTTTTTACAAATATTTTAAATATTCTACCTGTTCCTTTCCTTCTACTGGTTCATCTGTTGGTGGTTTAGAACATGTCAATGGTTCCAGATATCAGCCTAGTTCTTATTTATCACTGATAGAAGTCATATCTGGACTGTGATTGGATGAGTTCAATTCTCCTCCAGTGAAAGTCCCACCCACTTCTATAGTTAGATTGATGTGCATCCAGACCACAGGACTGGAACATAGAACAGAAGCAGGACTGGAACATAGAACAGAACCTGACATGGAATACATTCCAATGGTTCTGATCCACATAGAACACATTATGTAGTGGTAACAGAAAACCCCCATACGACCCCTGACCCCTGAACATGTGACTAAACCCACCTGTGACTGTCCCTAACATTAAAGCTGTTAGGTGGACGTTAGAGTGAAGGACGTAAACGGGTTTGTCCAACAGAAAAACACTGAAACGGTTTGGACCCAGTTTTTCAAAACAAACACACGATCCAGCAGCGAAAACCGACAGACAGAAGGAGTGGAGCTGCAAACCTCAGCAGACGGACGCCTTAAAGCTGTGCTCGGGCCAGCGGCGTCCAGGACAATGGGCACCAATCAGAACAGGACATGGAAAGTTTAGAACGGGATAGAGGAGAGGGGGGGGGGGGGCAGGATTTCCCTTCTGAAACAAAACCAGGGTCCGGTTCAGGCCCAAAATAGACCACCAAGTGGAAAAACCCCTGAGCAAGAGGACATCCATCAATCACAGACACACCTGCCAATCACAGACACGCCCATCAATCACAGACACACCCGCCAATCATAGACACAACTGTCAATCAGACACGCCCATCAATCACAGACACACCCGCCAATCACAGTCACACCTGCCAATCACAGACACACCGGCCAATCGCAGACACACCTGTCAGTCACAGACACACCTATCAATTACAGACACACCTGTCAGTCACAGACATGCCCGTCAATCAGACACACCTGTCAATCACAGACACACCTGCCAATCACAGACATACTCGTCAATCACAGACACGCCCGTCAATCACAGACACGTCCGTCAATTGCAGACACACCTGCCAATTGCAGACACAACCATCAAACAGACACGCCCATCAATTACAGACACACCCGTCAATCACAGACACAGCTGTCATTCAGACATGCCCATAAATCACAGACACGCCCATCAATTACAGACACACCTGCCAATCACAGACACAACTGTCATTCAGACACGCCCATCAATCACAGACGCGCCCATCAATTACAGACACACCTGCCAATCACAGACACAACTGTCAATCAGATACCCCCATCAATCACAGACACGCCCATCAATTACAGACACGCCTGTCAATCACAGACACATCCGTCAATCACAGTCACACAACTCAGGTTATTACTTTATCCATTCACCACAAATGATAAATTAAAAAAATAAACCAGTTCATTCAACAGTTTGTCTGGATTTGGTTTCATTGGACAGCATCTCTGGGCAGTATTATCCAGGGTGTGCACAGGTTGGACAACTATGGACAGTATTAAAAGTCTGCAGGCCTTCAGTCCATGTCCATCCATGGGATGGTGGTGATGGTTCTGCCTGGGTCCAGGACTCCTGTGGCTGGTGTTTGGGGGTCATGGTCTGGGCCGGGGTCTGAGTCGGGGTCTGGGAGCTGTTGAGTCCAGATTCGTAGTGTGTGAAGGCAGGTCCAGGCTCAGGGTTTCTGAGGCTCTGACGGGGACATGGTCTCCTAAATGCCGCTTCAGTCCTTGGACCTTGAATGTGAACGTGTCCTCCTTCTGCTCAGTCTGTCCTCAGATCAGCCTCAGGGGGCGGGGCCTCACGGCAGGGGCTCATGGGAGCTGCTGCTGGTTATTTTTAGCTGCCGTCGGGGCCGTCCTCTGGTTTCCTGCAGGACGGGGACAGGAAGTGGACACGGTGGCGTTGTGCCCTCAGCGTCCTCGAGGCTGTCCTCTGCCTGTTGTCCACCTCATTCACTTCCTGTGCAGCTCCTGTTTGTTTGTGTCGTGGCGTTTCCTCTCAGGGAATTCTGGGAGCATCTCCTGCCTGGAAGTGACTGGCATTCCACCTTTGAAGTCTGTGTTTCCCTTGGACTCTGAACTGGCCTGTGGATGTCACATGAGGCCTGCATGGGCTGTGATTGGCTGCTTCATGTGTCCATCTTCAGCGCCGTCAGATGTAAAGACACAAACAAATGGATGCTAAAACCACCAGGATATTTACAGGAACATGAGGATTCTGGAGCTCTTCTTCTACTTTTCTATTTCACACATTTGAACTCATGCAGCAGCTGTCATTTAGTAATTTTCTCTTAATTTTTTGTAGTATTTTTTTGCCGTCTCCTATGTGTTTTCTCTTATTTTTTCGTTGTATTTTTTTGCTTTCTCATATTTTTCTCTTATTTTTTGCTTTCTCATTTGTTTTCTCTTATTTTTTGGCTTTCTCATATTTGTTTTCTCTCATTTTTTGGTGTATTTTTTTGCTTTCTCATATTTTTTTTCTCTTATTTTTTTGGTGTATTTTTTGCTTTCTCATATTTTTCTCTTATTTTTTGTTGAACTTTTTGCTTTCTCGTATTCATTTTCTCTTATTTTTTTGTTGTTTTTTTTGCTTTCTCGTATTTGTTTTCTCTTATTTTTTTGTTGTTTTTTTTGCTTTCTCGTATTTGTTTTCTCTTATTTTTTTGCTTTCTCATATTTGTTTTCTCTTATTTTTTGCTTTTTCGTATTTGTTTTCTCTTATTTTTTTGGTGTATTTTTTGCTTTCTCATATTTTTATCTTTTTTTGTGTGTTTTTTTCTCATATTTATTTTCTCTTATTTTTTTCTCGTATTTTTCTCTTATTTTTTGTTGTATTTTTTGCTGTCATATTTGTTTTCTCTTTTGTTGTATTTTTTTGCTTTCTCATATTTGTTGTCTTTTATTTTTTTGTAGACAGTAAAATCAAAACAAAACCAACCAACAAAATATTAGTAATGATACATAAAAGGTTGATAAGTAAACAAAAGAAAAAAAGAAATAAAAAGTATAGAAAGAAATATATAGAAATAAAAATAAATGAAACTAAACATGCTCGAAAAGGAGTAGGAATAAGTAAAAACTTATTCACTCCTACCCCCAATCTGTATTCTTTATGATCTCTATATAGCAATTAGTATTTTATATGAATATCAATATAATAATAACAACAATAATGATAATAAACAATACAACACATCCTTATTCCTATATAAACAAATATAATAATACCCATTTACAAATTACCATACCAGTATCAGCACTCTCGGATATGAATAAAAACTGAAAAACAAACAAGTATAATAGAAAATAGAGTGACAGTAAAATGTGAGTAAAGATTCTGAGATCCTCCTGTTTCCACATCTGGATCCGGATCTGGATTAGGTTCCTGTATCCTGAGTTGACCCACATGGATCAGATGTGGTCTGGACAGGCTGGTGGTCCTGCTGGGTCTTTCCGCTGCAGATAATGGTTCCGTCACACCTGGTCCCTGTCCTGTTGGTCCGATAAGACCTCTATTTGCAGCTGTTAGAGGCGTGTCCAGGTGGTTTCGTGGGTGTGAAATGGTTTCCGTCTCTGTGGATTAAAGCTAATGAAAGGATGTGTTAATACAAATGCTGTCCTTCTCTTCTGTGATGTTCAAGGATCCCATATTTGATCTGAAACTCCGTGTTCTTAACGGTTCCGTACTTTATTCTTTCCACTGTTGATCAATCTGCACAGTATTGATCAGTATCATCACGGTCTGGTTAGCCTGATCAGCTAAATTCAACTGGTCTTGATCCATAAGTTGTGGCTGAGTTCCTTCATATGGACCGGCCCGTGTCGTGGTCCCATCAGGACCTGGGCCGTCCTCAGTCTTACCTTTGACCCACATGCAGCCGACTCTTCATTATCCGATAAATGCTGATAATGTGGGTCAGTCTGAATGTGTTCAAGTCTGTTCATCAGCAGCTGCACAACATGACCACAGGTTCACGAAGCACCGTCTGAATTACAGAACAGTTTAACCCTCTGGTGTCCAGGTCAGCATATTATACACACTTTACACTTCCTGTTATTAAAGCTCAGATTATTTTTCACAGTTTGTTTTAGGTCAGAATTCAACAGTTGTTCATTTGTGTCTGATTGTTTAATTTCTGATCCATCCACTAAATCCATCTCCGGATACTAGAGGGTTTGCATCCTGGTATTTAACTGTACTGGTCTGAGTCTGTAGCTTATCCACTAATATTCAGTGAAACATCAGTAAATACACTAGTGCATAGTGGGTAGTAGTTTTTTTTATACTTTAATTTTATTATTTGATTTCTGTACAATACCAAACAAACATAAGGGACATTTGGGACACATTGATCATAATGAACCTTTGTGACTAACGGTTGGTTTTAGTCATGTGACTAGGGATGGGAATCGATAAGGATTTAATGATTCCAATTCCATTATCAATTTTGCTTATCGATCCGATTCCTTATCGATTCTCTTATTGATTCTCATTGGGTTAGGGTATAAATGAGTACAAACGGGTTTGTTTGCATTAACTGTCTTTTATATTTCCATCTCTGCACAGAAAATATAACATTTTCAGTATGTACAAATAATAATAACAGATGACGTCGGGCCCAGTTCGGGGGGGGGGGGGGGGGGGAGGCATGCAGTGAAAGTGAAACTAAAGACTCTTTACTAATTCCTCTATTGCTGCATTTCCACTACGTGGAACCAGTTTGACTCTGCTCATTTCCCGTTGTTGGGCACCTCAGTTCCTTTCTCCTACCCTCGGAAACTTGTATTTGAGGGGGTATGATGTTTGTTGCCCGCACCGGAACTGGAACTGGGCCCGGCGTTCACTCTGCCGCTACATTCACAAGCGTCGCTAAGTAGCGAATCAAATACGTGACATTCCTGGAAATGAATCCCATGCTGTTCACAAATGTTTGAACAGATTGGAGGGATTCCACCTTTTAGAAGAAATGGAAGCTTTGACAGTCTTCCAGTGGACCTGGTGTGGTCTATTTGGACCTGGTGTGGTCTGTTTGGACCTGGTGTCATCTGTTTGGACCTGGTGTCATCTGTTTGGACCTGGTGTCATCTATTTGGACCTGGTGTCATCTGTTTGGACCTGGTGTCGTCTATTTGGACCTGGTGTCATCTCTTTGGACCTGGTGTCATCTATTTGGACCTAGTGTTGTCTGTTTGGACCTGGTGTCATCTATTTGGACCTGGTGTGGTCTGTTTGGACCTGGTGTGGTCTGTTTGGACCTGGTTTCGTCTATTTGGACTGTTTCTGCCTCAATGCTATATAGGCTACGTTCTGACCAAAACAATGCAGGGTACACGTGACGTCATTGCGCGTGCGCAACAAAGGCAGAATCATTAAGCAGGCAGACAAATGATTCCAAGGAATCGAGCTACTGGGATCCGGTTCTCAAAAAGAACCGGTTCTCGATTCCCATCCCTACATGTGAGGTTGAAATGAAAATCGTCATTTCTTCCATTTATCCGGATTCTGTTCTTCGTCAGTTTCAGTCTATGCGTCAGAATCTCCATCTCAAATATTCCAATCATAATCTGTGTCCAGTCATTAGTTGTAGGTGGTTTTAATCTGCACCATTTTTGGTAATAGCCTTTTTACAGGCTGATAATAGTATTTTAAACAAATATCTATCATTTTTTCTTACATTATTACCAATAATACATCTGAAATACATCACCAAACATGTTTTCGGGATTTCATAACCCAATATCTGAACAATTGTTGAATATACATTATCCCAAAATGATGCAAGTTTAGGACAATACCAAAAGACATGTGCATGATATATACTGACGTCTGCACATTCTGTCCAACAAGGTTGAACTCTGGACACATTTGGCTGTAATTTTAGGAGTTATGAAAAATCAAATTATATTTTTCCAGCAATGTTCCCTCCATGTTCTTGAAGAAGTGGTTGACTGTTGAGTTCTCCAGAGACTGACCCATTCCTCCTCTGAGACACACGTTCTAGTTCTTTTTCTGCATCATGGGTAGTTGAAGACATTAACTCTACGTTACTGTTTCTATATAGAAGAATCACTGTCTTTTCATGTTTGTCAGATTAATGCAGATCTGGGATTTGGTTAACGATCGTTTATCTAAGATAGAAACCGTGTGAGAGACGCAACACGATGAAAAGGATGAAAACAACAAGAACAAGGAACCAAGACAAAAAAAAGTCTAGATGTAGAACATTACAGACTACTATAATGATAAAAATGTTTTAGTATCAGAATATACATGGTGTAAATAAAGTAAATCATCACAGGTGGATACGCCTCAAAAAACACAGACCATTCCAAAACCAAACCTCCAGTTCATCAAGAGCTGCAACAATTTAATAATCAAGTAAATTCATAATCAGTTAAATTAATAATCTGTTAGATTAATAATCAGTTAAATTCATAACCTGTGAAATTCATAATCTGTTAGATTAATAATCAGTTAAATTCATAACCTGTTAAATTAATAATCAATTAGATTAATAATCAGTTAAATTCATAATGTTAGATTAATAATCAGATTAATAATCAATTAAATTCCTAATCAGTTAAATTAATAATCTGTTAGATTAATAATCAGTTAAATTCATTATCTGTTAAATTAATAATAAGTTAAATTCATACTCTGTTAGACTAATAATCAGATTAATAATCAGTTAAATTCCTAATCAGTTAAATTAATAATCTGTTAAATTAATAATCTGTTAGATTAATAATCTGTTAGATTAATAATCAGTTAAATTCTTAATCAGTTAAATTAATAATCTGTTAAATTAATAATCAGTTAAATTTATAATCAGTTAAATTAATAATCTGTTAAATTAATAATCTGTTAGATTAATCATCAGTTAAATTCATAATCAGTTAAATTCATAATCTGTTAGATTAATAATCAGTTAAATTCATAATCCGTTAGATTAATAATAAATTAAATTCTTAATCAGTTAAATTCGTAATCTGTTAGATTAATAATAAATTAAATTCATAATCAGTTAATAATCTGTTAGATTGATAATCAGTTAAATTCATAATCAGTTAAATTAATAATCTGTTAGATTAATAATCAGTTAAATTCATAATCAGTTAAATTCATAATCAGTTAAAATCATAATCTGTTAGATTAATAATCAGTTAAATTACTAATCAGTTAAGTTAATAATCCGTTCTGATCTGAGTTTGTCAGATGGTTTAAGTACGTTGTGAGACAGACGATTAAATGCGAGTACTTCCTGTCTTTTTCTTTCTGTGGTTTAAACTGAATGAACCAGACATTTAAATCATCAGCAGATTAACTGAGAACACTTACATCTCTTATGTCAACAGATACAGGTCAAATGTGACCTAAAATAGCCTCCGTCAACAAAGAATGTGTAAAAAAAATATTCAAAGTTTCAACATTTTGTGGAACTTTACAAACGTTCATCTAATATCAACCTAAAACGTGTCCTTTGGGGCTTTTACTGCACACATCCCTGTGACTGTTCAGTAAATAAAGCTGAAGTTGAAGCTGTGGACAGTTTCAGTTTCTGCTCTGTTCGGAGGGAAACCACAGGCTGCTGCTTTGCTCAAAACTGATTGGCCGGGCTCAGAATGGCCTCGCGTCGATGTGACGAGTGACTTCCTTTCAGGAAGACGTTGAGAAACAGTGACGGCTGTAATGGCGTCTCGGCGCTCGCCTTTACAAGCAGCGAGCCGTTAGTGTCACAGCTGTGTAAAGACCAGCTGTCCAGAACGCCATCTGCCCTGGACGCCGCCTGACACTGCTGCCAACTGGACCATGAGCACAGGCCACACACCCCCCCAGGCCCATCGGGCCTCGCGGCGCTGGCAGCGGTACAGGAAACCCGAGCAGCCACTGGATGGATACAAGTGGACCACATCTGCTTGCCTGACAGGCAGCCCTGAGGGCAAAGGTCACAGCGTGGAGTCCCTTTACCAGCGGCTGCTGAGCTTCCAGAGGTTTAACCCCGCCCCAAAGCAGGAACCATCCACTGAGACTGGGACCGACTCGCTGAGACGAATTCTGCCCTACCTGCGCTCCCTGTCTGAACCCGGGACCGGGACTGGTGGTGGTCCAGAGAGGGTGGCGCTCAGGAAGGTGGGATCTGACGCAGAACGCTCCGCCCTCTCCATCGGCAGCCTCCTGACGTCGTTCTCCCGGAGGATCAGCAGAGTCCTGGGGGACCCACCTGCACCTGGACCTGGACCCGGACCCGGACCCCACCTGGACGGGGGAGGGGCGTCTGGTAGGAGAACGTCTAACTGACCTTACCCAGTGTCAGGGTCATGTGACCAGTCATGTGACCTTTAGGCCCAACTTAGACCGACCCTAAAGGTTAGAACCAGTTCTACTAGTAAACAAAGGCCCACGTAGACCCGAGGACTAAAGCCTGTCACTGGACTCAGAACCCTGACCCCTCCTCTGGGTCTGGTGGGTTTTTCTGTTCCAGGTGTTTTTTCCTGGTTTCTCCTCTGTAGTTTGACGTGTGCATCTCCATCTTCTGGTTGTTTGGTTTATCAGCGCACTGCGTCTGTTGTCAGTAGTGACAGTAACATCCTGGACCTGTTGGGAACCTTCAGTGGGATGTGGGGGGTGGGCCCACTGGGTTCCACTGGATCCAGTTACAGCTGATGGAGTGGGTTCTGCTCACATCAGTGGGTTCTGTTTACATCAGTGGGTTCTGCTCACGTTAGTGGGTTCTGTTTATATCAGTGGGTTCTGCTCACATCAGTGGGTTCTGTTTACATCACTGGGTTCTGTTTACATCAGTGGGTTCTGTTTACATCAGTGGGTTCCACTCACATCAGTGGGTTCTGTTTACATCAGTGGGTTCTGTTTACATCAGTGGGTTCTGCTCACGTTAGTGGGTTCTGTTTATATCAGTGGGTTCTGCTCACATCAGTGGGTTCTGTTTACATCACTGGGTTCTGTTTACATCAGTGGGTTCTGTTTACATCAGTGGGTTCCACTCACATCAGTGGGTTCTGTTTACATCAGTGGGTTCTGTTTACATCAGTGGGTTCCGCTCACATTAGTGGGTTCCACTCACATCAGTGGGTTCTGTTTACATCAGTGGGTTCCACTCACATCAGTGGGTTCTGCTCACATCAGAGGGTTCCGCTCACATCAGTGGGTTCTATTTACATCAGTGGGTTCCACTCACATCAGTGGGTTCTGCTCACATCAGTGAGCCACATTCGACAGAAATGTGTGATGTTAAAATGGGGTCAGGAGTTAAAACAGGTTGGAACCACTGACTTAGACTGTTACACTATGAGACTAACAATTATAGGATGCCACGCTAATGTAGCAGGACATCTGAGAAAAAACAGAAGCACATTTTTATGTCGGCTCCATCTTCATAAATCAACCACAGATTTTAAGATTTTAAACGAACATACACTCATAATAAATCTTTAACTTTGGAAATTTACACTTATAAGTTTCATCTTCCTCTATTGTTGCTTTGCTCGAAGCTGCAGTAGCACTAAACGTGACGACTCAGTGGTTTGTACTGTGTTTTTGTGACGACCAGCCACCTTGTGTCTACAGTAGAAAGGCTCCTGGCTGGTGCCGCAGCTGAGCCGAGCCGGTACCCGTGTGGACCCGGTACACGGGTTCCTCCAGACTAATTCGACCAGGCTGCAGCTCGTCTTTATCTGGTCCTCACAGCGTTCTCAGTCAAATGCTGCTGCTGCTTCAGCGTGATCCAAGGTGACAGGGCTGCTCACCTTTGACCTCTAAGCCCCACCCCCTGTCACCCCCAGTGTGCAGGCAGCGGCTGTGATTGACATTTGAGTGGAGGATGTGCTTTATAGATGCAAATGGAGGAGACGGGGCTGAAGTCAGCACCTTAAAATATTAAACCAGTGGGACCTGAAGGACACGCCCATGGGAAGGACACGCCCACCTGGGGTTTATGTCTATGTGACGGATGTGTGCGCTCATCTCTGAAGGTTTAAGCTTCAGATGCTGAACCTCAGTCAATGTCACAGGTTTTTGTTAAATCTGATTCCTGTGTTTTTATTTTCATGGATGTTGTTAATTTTCTGCTATTTTCCATCCTCGATCTGTTCATTCCAGGGGTGTTGGATGGGGTCAGAGGTCACACCCCCAGTCTTTAAAACCAGGTCTTTGTTTCTGATAACTCATTCACTGCCCCGAAGCTGCTTCATTTTCCTTCAGTCCTTTCATCTGTTCGATCCAGTTGGAGGCTGCGTTCACACTGAAGCCAAATGTCGTCCAAATGCGTTTTTTGTGTCCATATGTGACCTGTATCCGATCTGTCACAAACAGTCTGAACAGCACTAATCTGGCCCAGACCACTTTCATTTGTGGTCCTAAATCTGACCCAGACCACTTCCATATGTGGTCCTAAATCTGACCTAGACCACTTTCATATGTGGTCCTAAATCTGACCCGGACCACTTTCATATGTGGTCTTAAATCTGACCTGGACCACTTTCATATGTGGTCCTAAATGTGACCCGGGCCACTTTCATATGCGGTCCTAAATCTGACCCGGACCACTTACATATGTGGTCCTGAATCTGACCTGGACCACTTTCATATGTGGTCCTAAATCTGATCCAGATCTGATATTTTCCAATGTGACTTCACTCTCAACGTCCAGGTCGCATTTATCCAACCTTTCCGTCATTGAAATGCGACAAACGTCAGAGTTGTTGGTCGGAGCGGAGGAAAACCATACTTACTTCTGTAAACACAGTGTGTGTCTGTGTGGTCTCGTATTCCGCCTCTTTAGTGAATGTGGGTCACTTCAGGGCAACAAACATCCTGCCCCCTCAAATAAAAGTTTACAAAGATAGGGAAAGGAAATGAGGTGCACAACAACAGGAGACAGAGGAATTAGCAAAGCATCTTAATTTCACTTTCACTGTATGACTATATGATGACCCCTCTCCGCCCCCCCCGAACCAGGCCCGGTGTCAGCTGTTATTATTATTAATTGCAGGGCTGTAAGAAAATATCAGTTCCACAGTATATCACGATATTTCACTTCATGATACTGTATCGATATTAAAAAGTACTGTATGGATATTTGTAAGTATTTATTCAAATGCAGACATGGCAGAGGTTTATTTTTGTTTTTCCAGCTCTTTTATTTCTGTATTCACATGCGTATTTTACTCTATTATTTCTATATTCACATTAGGGCTGCACGATTTTGGCAAAAATAAAAATCCTGATTTTTTTCCTCTAAAAATTCGATTTTCGATTTTGATTTCGATTTTTGGGTAAAACTACAAAAGACAACAGAAGTCAGCATGTCGTTTTCGTGAGCAGCCCACAATGCTAGGCACTGCTCTGACCTCAAATCTGTGATGGTATCACGTGATGAACCCACAGAAGTTTATTTTTTCTTAATTAAATCTTTATTGAATGAAGTAGAGTATACAAACAATGTATACAACAAGAAAATAACATAAATTTGCCAGGGGGAATACACTATAATACAATGCCCAAATCAGAGCAAATACTTATGTTTTTTTATACCTTTTTTTATACCTGCTTTTTTGTTTCCAGATTTATCTAACAGCTTTAAATAAAGTTCAACATCTTTCAAAAAATTAATATTTGGTTTTGTGCTACAGAACTTACATTTGTGAATGAAAAATTTAGCAAGTAAGAGGACTAAATTAATTACTTATATATACATATATACACACACACACACACACACACACATATATATTTTTATATATATATATATATATATGTATATGAATAAAAATTTTCTTTTTTTTTTTTTTTCCTTTTTTTTTTTTGTTTTTTTTTCTGGGCATCTGGGCCCACAGAAGTGATACCAGTGTCAGTCAGTGACAGGCGTGGACCATGTTAATATGAGTGATCCACATGCGGTTCTATTTAAACTGGGGGATCCGTGCGTGGAACAGACCGACCCAGGACACACTGGAGGGATTCTATCTGTGGAGCTGGTGGATGTGTGTGGGCACAGGGCTGTGTGGGCTCCTCTGCTGAGGCTGATGACCCGGACCCGGATCGGAAGAAGACAGTATGGTACGGATCTGGGACAACGTAAGATGAGTGATCCGCATACAGTTATATTTCAGTTGCGGGATCCATGCGTGAAGCCACGGCTTACACTGCTATAAGTACTGCGGGCTCATGAACACATTTAAAGTCCAGTCATTACACGGATTTCTGTGACAGACCCCTGTCACTGATAGGAGGAGGAGCCTATGGTAGCCGGCAAGCGCGCGGCCCGCAGGCACGAGAGATGAAATCGATTTTACGATTTCCCTTTTTTAAAAATCGTCCAAATTAAAAAATCCGATTTCGATTTAAAATCGATTAATCGTGCAGCCCTAATTCACATGGGTATTTTATTTACTCTTTTATTTCTATATTCACATGAGTATTTTGCTCTGTTGTTTGTATACTACAACAGTAGTATTGTGATACTGTAGGTCATACGTGTAGTTTTTTAAAAAATTGATGTTATTTCAGTCATCCTAAAAGCACTTTTTACTGTCTGAAAGAGGCAAATGTTAGTTTTTTTTATTGGGAATGCACAAAAATAATGTTCTGATGTTGGATGATTCAGGGACTGAACACTATGGATTCTTTTCACAATAGAATACAAACATTTAAGCAAGATCTGAAACTGTAATGTCTGTAAAACATTATTTATTTATTTGTGTGATTTTTGTTCTAGTAAACCTGCCTGTTAAAACTTTATTTATCCAAATGCTGCACTTTAAGTTTTTCCAGGAAATAATCTTTTAAAAAAAGAAATAACAAAAAATATCCCCTTGTTAACAGTATCATGATATATTGCGATACATTGTATCGTTATCCTAGTATTGTGATTTGTATTGTACCGCCAGATTCTTGCCGATACACAGCCCCAATTGATTGATTGATGTATTTATTTCGAACATGAATGTCAAACAGAAGAAAATAAATAAACAAAACACTTAAACAATTAGACATATAATACGTATTCGAAAAGGAGTGAGAAGAAGTACAACTTATAAACTCCTACCCCTTCTCCTTATATAATTAATAACAATAATAACCTTCCTCGTCTAATCGTATCTATACACTATGCCATAATATGACTGATACTTACTAGTAAATAATTAGGTTTCTGGCTTTATATTATTATGAACAAATATAATATGATTTACATAAACACATAATACAATAACACATATATGTAAATACATATTCATACACAGATCTATACACACATATACACCTACATATATACGCACACACATACACACCTATACATACATACACACTTACCACATACTTGTGCATCTTTATCACACCCAGTGATCCCCAAGCCCTCCCTCATCCCTGTACCTCTGGAAAATTGTGTCTTTGTACCTCTTTTTAAATTCTTTCCTGCTTGGTCGTTGCTTTAACTCTATATTAAATCTGTTCCACAGTCTCACCCCGCTGACAGAAACACAAAAACCCCTCCTAGTCGTGCGTATTAAGGGAATTTTAAAGTTAATTTTCCCCCTTAAATCATAACCCCCCTCATGAATACTGAATCATTTCTGTATATTTGTTGGTAAAAGATTATTTTTTAGCTTTGTACATTATTTGAGCTGTTTGATAGTCCACAATGTCTGTGAACTTGACTAATTTTGACTGTAATAATAATGAGTTTGTGTGTTCCTGGTAGCCAACATTATGAATGATCCGAATTGCTCTTTTTTGAATTATAATTAGTGGCTGTAGTGAGGTCTTGTAGTTGTTACCCCAGATCTCAGCACAGTACTGTAAATATGGTGAAACTAGGGAACAGTATAGAGTGTGAAGTGACTTGTGATCCAAAATCTTCTTTGCTTTATTTCTTATTGCAATGCTTCTGGAGACTTTGGTTTGTACATGTTTGATATGGGCTTTCCAACTGATTCTGTCATCAATGGTTACCCCCGGAAATTTTGTTTCATGAACTCTCTCTATTTCAATTCCATCTATTTTTATTGTTACCTGTGAATTATTTCTACAATTACCAAATATCATTATTTTTGTCTTGCTAAGATTTAATGATAACCTGTTTCTGTCGAACCACATGTTTACTTTGTTCATTTCTGTACTAATTATTTGTATATACTGTATTTGTTATATTTTCAGTGCAGATATAGAAATATAAAAGACAGTTAATGCAAACACACCTGTTTGTACTCTTGTATTCCCTCATCCAATGAGAACTGATAAGGAATTGAATTGATAAGCAAAATCGATAATGGAATCGGAATCATTAAATTCTTAGATTCCCATCCGTACTTGTGAATGTTTTTGTTGAGCTTCTGGAACCTTCATTTCCTGAGAGTTCAGTAAAGTTCTATTTAATCTAAATTACTGTAAACTGTAAACTTTTGGCAAATTTCTTGTTAAATTAAACCTTCATCTTGTACTGGGTTGATGTTTATAAATCCATGAACCCATCCCTGTTGTATTCCTGCAGAGGTTAAAGGTGCAGTATGTAGGAATTCTGCTCTTAGTAACTCTAAAACGGCCTTGACTGTCACCAGACATTAAGGAATCCTGTTCATTTCAAATACTGATGTCACTGACAGTAGTAGTCCAGCCAGAATATTTGTGTTTGAAAAGCTCAGTGTCAGCCCCGAAATGATGTTTATGTTGTTATTGTGTGTTTTGGTCTGATGCTCCGCCCATCACCTGTTTGCCAATCACAGAGTCAGTAGCCTTTGTTCATCCAGGTTGGCAGATCCCATGGAGATGCAGCTGGAACATTTTTGATCATAAATGTATGACATTAATAAACCTAAAGGACTCTGATTATTCCCAGATACGTCATGACAAAGTGAGAAACAAAACAAGGAGATGTATAGGAGATGATGTAGAAACATGGAGACGGATGAAAGAGGAGAAGAATTTGAAGACCGACGCCGGCTCTGCCTTAGTCTGACCACCAGTAAGAACCACTGAGAGCTGGGGCTGCCGTCTCTGCACCCGGTCCCAGACTGGCAGTGTCCTCACCCGGTCCCAGACCGTCGGTGTCTTCTCCCGGGGCCAGGCTGCAGTCTCTTCTCCTGACCCTAGTGAAAAGAGTGCTGGTCCAGGATTGGTGAAGAGACCGGGTACCGGTGTAGGACTTGTCTCTTGCCATGGTAGCTCCTTGTAGTTGAGTGTTTTCAGTGGAAGTGACCTCTGGATGTAGCGGTGTGTAATCCGAAGGGGGGGGGGGGTCGGTGGTTTGGACAGGTGGGTGGTTGGGGGAGGGGGGCAGTCGGTACAATTGCGGTCCGTACCGCTTGTACTTGGTAAGTAAAAGTGAAAGTAAAAGTGAAACTTAAGGCTCATTTCCCTTTTCCCTATCCTGAATCTGTGTAAACTTTCATTTGAGTGTTCAGGATGTTTGTCCTGTTCTGTTATATATTATACGTATGTAGAATAAGTCTGGTGAAGATTTTTTTGTATGAAATTTATGGTGTGGTGGCAAGGATTTGTGGAAATGCTAGTAGTAGACGCTCATGCTGGATCTGGCAACCCCTAGTCTGGGGGGAGGAGGAGAGGACACCATGCTTTACAGTATTTTGAAAGTGATTGCAGTACCAGTTTTGGCCACAATCCTATATACGGCACCTTTAAAGGTCACTCCTCAGTGCTGTCGTATGTTTTCCAGCCTGTTTTCCTTCGGGCTTGTCCTGGGTTAATTGCTGTAGTTTCCTGTCAGACCTAACCCGGGGCCCATTTCACAACTGCGTTGGACTGACACACGTTCTGCGTCCACACTCTGGACTCTGGGTTGATTCAGTCCATGATGTCCCACAGAGTCTGGATGGTTCAGCTCTACAGTTAGACGGCTTTGGCAGTGAATGTTCATGTTTGTTTGTTCATTGGCTGCCTGTCAGTGTGTGTTTGTTGTGTAGTAGTGTGTCAGCGGTGTGTCTCGCCCTCCTCGCTCTCTTCAATGTTTTCATCTTGATAAAGAGGTATGTGATGTCAGGGGATCTGTGATTGGACGAGGGCTGCTGTGTTTACCGGTCGCCATGGAGACGGGCCCGCCGCTCCGCTGCTGAGGGAACACAGACAAAGAGCCTCTGTGTGTGTGTGTGTGTGTGTGTGTGTGGACTTTATCCCTGTGAGAACTTGTTGGACTTTTAACCCTTTGGGAGTTCACAGGTTTCTCTGTTCAGCTCTTCCTTCAACCAGGAAGTGACACGATTTACACTGACTGTCCAGGGTTCATGCTCAGGTTTTTGTAACTGTAGTTGTAATTGTCATGTAAATACACAACTGTCATCACCCTCATGTCTGAATCAGCATAACATCACCTCCTCTGTCTCCTGTTCTTCTCCTCTGACTCCTCCTCTGCTCCTCTGACTCCTGTTGACCCCCCCTGACTCCTCCCCTGACTCCTGTTCTCCTCCTCTGACTCCTGTTCACCTCCTCTGACTCCTCCTCTTAACTCCTCCTCTGACTCCTGTTCTCCTCCTCTGACCCCCAGAGACGCAGGTGAACGCAGGCGATTCTGCAAAATAACTTGGTTTGATGAAGTCATGATGCAACAGGAGCATAGAAACACAAGTGCTGGCAGATATTTGATTTAAGCCACGTTTTTTTTGACACGTTGTGGAGTGAACAATGAGCACATTCTTTGATGGAACACCGTCAGTCAGGATCAGTTTCAGTCCTGATCAACTGGTCTGGTTTGAGGAGGATTTCAGCCCCGACTCACACAGGACGGCATTCACACACACCAGCAAGCACCCACTGTCAATCTGTGTTTGGAGTGTGTAGTTGTGTGTGTTCAGTAGGTTTTCAGTCTGTTTCAGTTGGTTTTTAGTCTGGTTCAGTAGGTTTTCAGTAGTTTTTTTGTCTGTTTCAGTAGGTTTTCAGTCTGTTTCAGTTGGTTTTTAGTCTGTTTCAGTAAGTTTTCAGTCTGTTTCAGTAGGTTTCAGTCTGTTTCAGTAGGTTTTCAGTAGTTTTTTTTGTCTGTTTCAGTAGGTTTTCAGTCTGTTTCAGTTGGTTTTTAGTCTGTTTCAGTAGGTTTTCAGTCTGTTTCAGTTGGTTTTTAGTCTGTTTCAGTAAGTTTTCAGTCTGTTTCAGTAGGTTTCAGTCTGTTTCAGTAGGTTTTCAGTAGTTTTTTCGTCTGTTTCAGTAGGGTTTCAGTCTGTTTCAGTACATTTTAACCTCCTGTGTGTCCTCTGTTTTTGGCGTTGACGGTCAGCTCTGACCTTTGTCCATCATCCAGCCACTGGACAAATATAGAAGCTTAATCCATGTGTGTGTGACGAGGACTTCCTGTGGACGGACTTGTTCACTGACCACATGTGGTCTTTAAAGAGGCGGAGCTTTATGTGTTGTGCGTTCCAACCCGTGGTGGTCTTCAGTGTGAGCATCCAGACCTGAAGGACCCAGTGGACATGATGAAGTGCAGATGTTGGTGTTGAACCTTCAGACGCTGCTGCACATGAAACATAGATAAGTATGAATATTAAATATACATGAATATAAACAGACTTCCAGAAAAACCCCAATCCACATGGATGTTCACAAACTCAGTCCAGTCCTCATGTTCTGCTTCACAGTCCAGGAACATTCTGGAACATTTGTCATGTAATTTATTTTACAGCTTTTTCTGAGCCTTTCACCAACTCAGACCAAATCCAACAGTCACAGAGGACTTTGAGTCCAATCCATTCAGAAGATTCATGCAACACAGGAGCTGCATCTCAGCTGATTCCAGGAGTGGACCTCTGTAGAACTCTTTGAACACCTGTGGACCTCTGTGAACCTCTTTGGACACCTGTGGACCTCTGTGGACCTCTTTGGACACCTGTGGGCCTCTGTTGACACCTGTGGACCTCTTTGGACACTTGTGGACAGCTGTGGACCTCTGTTGACACCTGCGGACCTCTTTGGACACCTGTGGACCTCTTTGGACACCTGTGGACCTCTCTGGACACCTGTGGACCTCTGTGGGCACCTGTGGACCTCTGTTGACACCTGTGGACCTCTTTGGACACCTGTGGACCTCTGTTGACACTTGTGGACCTCTGTTGACACCTGTGGACCTCTGTGGACACCTGTGGATCTCTTTTGACACCTATGGACCTCTGTTGACACTTGTGGACCTCTGTTGACACTTGTGGACCTCTGTGGACACCTGTGGACCTCTGTGGACACCTGTGGACCTCTGTGGACACCTGTGGATCTCTTTGGACACCTATGGACCTCTGTGGACACCTGTGGATCTCTGGATGTTTTTTTGAAGCCTCTCCTTCTTCTATGGTGCCCGTTGTCGTCATCTTCCTCCTCTTCTTCTGTGGTGCCCATTGTCGTCGTCCTCTTCTTCTTCTGTAGTGCCCTTTGTCCTCCTCCTCCTTCTCCTCTTCTTCTGTAGTGCCCATTGTCATCGTCCTCCTCCTCCTCGTCCTCTTTTTCTTCTGTAGTACCTGTTGTCGTCATCCTCTCCTTCTTCCTCCTCCTCCTCTTCTTCTGTGGTGCCTGCCCTTTTACTCTGGCTGTGCTCTTCTTCTTCTGCAGTGCCCCTTGTCGTTGTCCTCCTCCTCCTCTTCTTCTGTGGTGCCTGCCCTTTTACTCCGGCTGTGCTCTGGAGCAGGTGTGGCTCCGTCCTTTCAGATCTCTCTGGGCTTCTTTGACGTGGCTGATTTAGTATGTATCCAGAAATAGACTGTTGCAAACGGAGCTGCTCAGCTGTTTTCTGCCTCCAGACCTGCACCTTATCCCCCTGGAATTCACCCACAATCACTGCAACGCTACTGGAACTCACAAAAACTGTACTGAGTACTACTGAAGGCATGGAAGCGCAGCAGGAACCTCCTCATTCCCTCAGTTGTCGTGTTTCTCTCTGAATCTGGTTGTTGGTATTTAATGGTCATGAAACCCAGACTCATAGAACCTGGTTCCATCTGTTAACCTCATCCAGGATTTATTCTCAGTCTCATTAATGGACGGTTGATGTGGATCAGAGGGAATGTCTGCTGTTAGAGGTCAAACAGAAGTGCATTGTGGGATGTGAGGTTTGTCCTGCAGAAAAAAGGGCATAATTTCACATCCTTTAGTTCTGTCTTATGACTGAGACTGGAACTACAACTGTTGGATTCAGGTGGTTTTAAAGATGAAACTACAGATTATTTACACAGAAGGAAAGAGGTTCCAACTAGGGCTGTTAGAAAATATCGGTTCTGCAATATATCACAATATTTCATTTCACAATACTGTATTGGTATTAAAAAGTACTGCATCGATACTAAAAAGTACTCTATCAATATTTTTCGGTATTTATTCAAATGCAGATATTGTGGAGGTTCATTTTTGTTTTTCTTTTTTGTTTCTATTTTATTTATTATTTTACACTCTTTTATTCAATAATGTTCGTTCCTTTGTTGGAATTGAACTAAAATACTGTTCTGATGTTAGTTCTGAACTAATCAAATATGAACATTTGAACAGGATCTTAAATTGTCATGTCTGTAAAACCGAATTTCAGTTTGAACACAGGAACATTTTGTGATATAGCATTATCTTGTTGGGATCGAATAAAAATGTGTTTAGTGTTTGTGCAGATTTCTGGTGTAATTCAATTCTACAAGGAAATAATCATTTAAAAAAAAGAAACAAACAAAAAAATTACCTTTTTAACAGTATCATGATATATCGTGATATATCAAATTGTGATACTACAATTGTGATTTGTATTGTATCGCCAGATTCTTGCCAATACACAGCCTTAGCTCCAACATCATCCCCATAATGGCTGATCTGTTGTTTAGGTTCTGAACCTTCAGCCCGTTAAAGGAAGGAAAAGCATCCATCATTTATTTACATATTTACTGACATTTTCAGCTGAATTCAAACAGAATGTATTTGACTCAGTGGGTCTGTCTTTAGTTTTGTTGTGTAAATAATATCAATAATCAGGTTTTAGTTTTAGTAAAACAGGTAGAATCATTGCTTTAATATGCGAACCTTTACCTGGAATCAGGGCTCAGTGGTTAAAGCAGGGCTGTCAAACTCATGTTAGTTCAGTTGCACATTCAGCCCAATTTGATCTGCAGTGAGCCGAACCAGAAAAATAATAACAGTGAAAAAATTAAAATTATATTATGATCAGGTTTACATCTACAAAGTTTCCTTAAAAATCTAAATAACATGAACAACTTGAATTGTCTTAAGAAAAACAAGTGCAATTTTAACAATATTCCGCCTCAGTTTATCATTTTCACATGTGCGTTACAATCGCACAAAACATTTAGTAACAGGCAGAATATTGGTCAAATTGCATTTACTTTTCTTAAGACATTTCCATTTGTTCATATTTGTTCAGGTTATTTACATTTTTTGTAAAAGTACAGTTTGGTAATGTAAACATTTTCATGTAATTTTACTTTTTTACACCAAAAAAAAGCCCAAACACAAAGAGAAAATTTGGGGTTGTCATTATTTATAGGTTATTCGGATACTATTTTACTGGTTCTGACCCACTTAAAATCTCATTGGACTGTATGTGTGTGCATGCGGAACCTGAATTAAAAGGATTTTGACACCATTGATTGATTGATATCTTCAGTGTAGGGATGTAACGATACGAAAATTTCATATCACGGTTATTGTGACCAAAATTATCACGGTTATCATTATTATCGCAGTATTGTTAAAATTGTGCTCAAAATGTTCAAAAAGTACTAATACACACACTGAAATAATTTAACCAAGTTGTATTTTGAAAAAATAAATAAAATAACAGATACAATGTACCTTATGTTGCAGAAACATTCAAATATTAACCCTTAGTGGTCTGAGCCTATTTTGTCCATTTTTCAGTACTTTTGATTTTGCCTTTATATACTATATAAACAAATGTTTACTATACCCATGCTTGGTATCTGTTTTTTCAGCACAACTTCATTTATCTCATCTGCCTATTATTTTTTTCACTTTAACCTACTATAAAAACACAAAAGGACAAAAAACACTAAAAAATATATAAAATCCAATTTGAAAAATGTGTATACTTTATTGCATAAATAACACAAAGATGCTAATGAACCTTTTCAAAGACTTTAAAAGTGAATATTGGTTCCAAATATTAGGTATATAATATTACAATTGTAATAAATAAAAATTATACTCAAATATTTGACATAAAAGCAGATCTACACATAGGGTTTTTCCCCTAAAAGTGCAGTAATCAAACACGGTTATCGTGATAATTAGAATTTCATCGGTAATACTAACCGTCTGCAATTTTACCATGGTTTATCATTATACCGGTAATCGTTACATCCCTACTTCAGTGTAATTTTTGAATTTCACAAATTCATCCCGCGAGCCGGACTGGACCCTTTGGCGGGCGGGATTTGGACCCCGGGCCGCATGTTAGACACCTGTGAGTTAAAGGGTTCAGGATTAAAAGTGAACCCTGTGTTTTCCTGGTGTTTGTCAGGCGTTTCTTGGTTTTAGACGTGTGTACTTTCAGTTCCCGTCGCAGATGAAGCGCAGCGTTCATTGGAAACCTCTCAGCAGCTCCATCCCGTCAGGCTTCACAGACCGTTTCCTCCAAAGTGGAACCAAATCAGATTGTGGCGTTTCAGACGTCTGCGTCGATGAGGCCGGAGCCCAGCGCTTTATCCCACGACGGAAAAACCCACGTGTCCGTGATAATGGAGACCGACAGAATGTTTACGCGGCGGTCAGGAGTGTTGACACAGAAACACAAACGCCCGAGGATCCCAGCACAATGAGGTACAGTGAACGCACCGTCTGCTGAGGCGTCGGCGGCCGAGACAGGGCGCTGAAACAGCCGGACCCCCACATCAGTGAAAACACCTCCAAGCACAATTCTGATGTGACGGACCCACTGGGACTGTTGAACCCTGGGTAATGTGCACACACCACTGTCGGTGGTGGCTTTTCCATCGGATATCTGAGCAAAACTTTCCCCATATTTACTAAATGTCCAAAAAACAGAAGTGCGGAATGTGCACTGAAATAAATAAAAACTATTATTAAAAGAAAAAAAAACCGATAACTAACAGAAACTATTGTGTGTTTACAAAACTAACTAAAACGGATACAAATTATGGATAAATTCCCTTCGTTTTCGTCTTTGTCAACGTTAGATTTATACAAAAACGATTTATTTCGCTCAAGCAATTTTATCTGCAGGCACCATACGACACTTGACGGTCCGTCACTTGTGGTTTCCAGTCGTCTTCTGGTCCCCACTCTACCTGGAAACATGGAGACTAAAGTTGGGAGAAAGCAGCAGAGTCCTGTCTGGGATTTATTTGAATACGACGGAGAAGAAGAGAAAAGAGACGACAAAACTAAAATTAATACTAAAACTAAACTAAAACTAAGCATTTAGGGGGGGAAATGAAAACTAATAAAAACAAGTATACCTGCTCTTAAAACTAACTGAGCTAGAGAAAAAAAAAAGTCAAAACTAGATAAAACTAAACTATAATGAAAAATCCAAAACTTTTAGAACCTTGGTGTGCCGCCGCCCTCTGCTGTGTGTTCATTCCTGGTGTCTGAGTTGAATGTGAGCAGGTTTAGTGTGGATGCACGGCGCCCTCTGCTGGTGCAGCTCTGACTCCTGTTGGTTGTGTGTTTGTTCACAGCTGAGTTCAGTCCCTTTGATTGAACCTGGAAATTGCAGCCAAAACCAGTGGTCCTGAACTGAGCAGCAGTCCCACCCTGGTTGGATGTGTGTGTTTTCAGAGTGGTGGCCCTCACATGGATACAGCTCGGTAGTGTTTAATGTTGAATGAGTGGAAAATGACTGGAATGAACCTGATCTGATGAAACTACCATCATTTAATGGACAAACTAAAGCTACATCAGAACATTTGAATCAACTTTAGAAACATGTTAAACTCATTCAGAGGCTGAAATGACTGTTTGTTTCACTGTCAAATAAATATAATATATAATGAAATAACTTAGTGTAGTTGAATGAAAGTATCAGACCATCAATAATATGTTTATGAGTTTATGAATAAAACTATGAAAATAAACCAAATGTCCAGCAAACAAACCTGGACCTGGCGGTTCAGAAACCATGTGACGCCATGTTTGTGTCACATGACCTCCTCCATTAACATTGTGTTTTGGTCACATGACCTCCTCCATTAACGTTGTGTTTTGGTCACATGATCTCCTTCATTAATGTTGTGTTTTGGTCACATGACCTTCATTAAGGCTGTGTTTTGGTCATATGACCTTCTTCTTAACGCTGTGTTTTGGTCACATGACCTCCTTCATTAACGCTGTGTTTTGGTCACATGACCTCCTTCATCAACGCTATGTTTTGGTCACATGACCTCCTTTATTAAGGCTGTGTTTTGGTCACATGACCTCCTTCATTAACTGTGTTTTGGTCACATGACCTCCTTTATTACCACTGTGTTTTGGTCACATGACCTCCTTTATTAAGGCTGTGTTTTGGTCACATGACCTTCATTAAGGCTGTGTTTTGGTCACATGACCTCCTTCATTAACTGTGTTTTGGTCACATGACCTCCTTCATTAACTGTGTTTTGGTCACATGACCTCCCTTGTTGATGCTGTGTTTTGGTCACATGACCTTCATTTAGGCTGTGTTTTGATCACATGACCTCCCTTGTTAACGCTGTGTTTTGGTCACATGACCTCCTTCATTAATGCTGTGTTTTGGTCACATGACCTCCTTCATTAATGTTGTGTTTTGGTCACATGACCTCCTTCATTAATGCTGTGTTTTGGTCACATGACCTCCTTCATTAATGTTGTGTTTTGGTCACATGACCTTCATTTAGGCTGTGTTTTGATCACATGACCTCCCTTGTTAACGCTGTGTTTTGGTCACATGACCTCCTTCATTAATGCTGTGTTTTGGTCACATGACCTCCTTCATTAATGTTGTGTTTTGGTCACATGACCTCCTTCATTAATGCTGTGTTTTGGTCACATGACCTCCTTCATTAATGTTGTGTTTTGGTCACATGACCTCCTTCATTAATGCTGTGTTTTGGTCACATGACCTCCTTCATTAATGTTGTTTTGGTCACATGACCTCCTTCATTAATGCTGTGTTTTGGTCACATGACCTCCTTCATTAATGTTGTGTTTTGGTCACATGATCTCCCTCGTTAATGTTGTGCTTTCTGTTTTTCTGTCAGATGTGAAGGGTCCGCCTGCCCACCGCTTCTCCTGTGGTCAGAGTCCATACGCCGACCACGCAGCGTGGGACCGACGCTTTTGCGTCCTCACCGACAGTCAGCTCATCCTGGTCAACAGGGATGACGAGGTCAGGACCCACAATGCATTGTACCTTCACTGTTTCGCTGCTCAAAACCCCCTAACACCCTTCTCCCTCCTCTCACTCGTCTTCCACCTCCTGTTCCTTCCCTGCCTCCTCTTACTCTTCTTCATTCTCTTCCTCCTCCTCCTCCTCGTCTTCCTCCTCTTCATTCTCTTCCTCTTCCTTCTCCTCCTCCTGTTCCTCCTCTTCCTCCTCTTCATTCTCTTCCTCCTCTTCCTGTTCCTCCTCTTCATTCTCTTCCTCTTCCTTCTCCTCCTCCTGTTCCTCCTCTTCCTCCTCTCCATTCTCTTCCTCCTCCTCCTGTTCCTTCCCTCCCTCCTCTTACTCCTCTTTATCCTCCTCCTCTTCTTCCACCTCCTCCTCCTGTTCCTCCTCTTCATCCCCCTCTTCCTCCTCCTCAGGCTGCAGGTGACGTTCAGGAAAGTCCCACGGACTCGGCGAAGGGGCGGAGCCTCCGCAGGACAGTCAGCGTGCCATCAGAGGGGCAGTTCCCTGAGTTTCAGACAGAGGGCGCCACCTTGATGGGTAAGACGCCAACACAACCCAGAATTCAATGTGTTGAAGTGTTTTTGTTGTTGTAGTGAAATGAAAAATGTCTGAAACACAGTTTCTTGGAACCTGATACTTGGATGAAACAGTTTTGGATGAGTTCATTCATATGAAACAGGATTTTATGTATTTTTAATGAATTTTGTAAATTGCGCACTGAAACATGAATAAATGAACACAAATGAAAAAAATACTCAACAAAATGATCAAAATGGAAAAAAAAGAAAAAAAAGAACCAAAAAATCTTTTGTTAATTTTTTTTTTTCCTTTTCTGTGGTTCTGGTTCTATTTTGTTGAGTATGTAGTTCATGTATTCATGCTTTAGTTCATGTTTAATGATTTTATTGATGCTTTCTTCATTTTTATTGTTGATTTTGATATTTTTTGGATGATTTTGTCCATTGTTTACACTATAAATGTGTAAAATCAGCTGCTAACAGCAGCAGATCATTAATAAAACCATTGTTCATCATTGGCCATGAATCCATCGTTGGTCTGTGCCATGTTGAAAAGGTCAAAGGTCATTTTCATCTCATTGATCAACATGTTTTTTCCAGTTCTCCAGTGGAAAATATGACATGAGTCATATCAAATCAAGTCAAATCATATGCAATTTTTGATTTTGTACTTAATATTTATTTTAATTCCCACCGTACTCGAATGTAGCATTAGACTTCTTTTACAGCAGCAGCCAGAGAGAACATGGAGGATGGTTAAATGACCCACTGTCCAACAGGTCCATGAAGTAGTCACAGCACAGAATGAGAACCAGCAGGTTTCAGGTGAAGTTTGGACTGGAGAGATTAGATTACCCACAATGCAGTGGGTCATGGTCAACTGGACCACATCTGGCTCAGGTCTTCGGTTTGGTCAGATATGGCACGGGTGCTTCTGCACATGTGCGATACTGGTCAGGTGTTGGAGGTTTTGTCAGATGTTGTCGTCTTGTTCTAACTCGTGTCCCGCTGATATCGCTCTGATCCTTGTGCGTTTGCGTCAGTTTGCCGTCATCCGTCCAGGGTCAGCTGGTGTCTGTGTCTGTGAGAATGAGGTGTTCGGGTGCGGTCTGTGTGTGGGAACGTGGGATGTCTGGGGAATGTGTGAGGACAAAGCATCCAGTGTCCATCCGTCCGTCCCGGCTGACCCCTCCCCCTGCCCCGTGGGGATTCCCGCCCACAGCTGCAGGGGGCCGCAAACAAGCCTTGGGATTGGTCGGTTTCTGAGAGTCTACATGTGGTTCCTGGTTGGACTGATCAGAACCCCCTCATTCAGCCACAGAGACCCTTTCATTCATGGACTTAATCCCTGACACTCCCCCCAGGGAGGGGGAAGGTGAAGGTTATTTATATGTTAATGACCCAGTCTGCCCCCACACAGCCCACAGAAACCAGTCTGGACTGGGTCTGTACAGAGTTTAAAACTGGGATTAAATCAGGACCCATACCCGGTTTAAACTGGGATCAAATCAGGACCTGTACCTGGTTTAAACTGGGATTAAATCAGGACCTGCGCCTGATTTAAACTAAGATTAAATCAAGACCTGCACCTGATTTAAACTGGGATTAAATCAGGACCTGCACCTGGTTTAAACTGGGATTAAATCCAGATTTGCACCTGGTTTAAACTGGGATTAAATTAGGACCTGTACCTGATTTAAACTGGGATTAAATCAGGACCCATACCAGGTTTAAACTGGGATTATGCTGAGTTCACTGGTGGGTTTTTACTGGCTCTCATGCTTGTTTGGTGTTTTTTTGGAGGCTGATGATGATTTTCAGATTTTAATAGTGAGGGTGTCACTGCGGCTGTGATGTGTTTAATGGCCACCAGACTACTCAGTTTTAGGTTCAGACTACAGGAGAAGTAGAAGAACAGGAAATCAAACCTTCACTTTTTCTCTTTCTTTTTCGTCTTCCTCTCAGTGAACGTGATCACATGTAAGTTTAGTCCTGAGTTTAATGACAGTGTGGACAGACTGAGGTTAACACACTCACACACACACTGCCCTTCCACCTCTCCATCCAAATGGTCTCTATGGCTGAACTGAAACATGCTACCTGTAGAGGCTCTTCTTCTTCTTCTTTTTCTTCCTCTTCTTCTTTTTTTTCTTCTTCTACCTCTTCTTTTTCTTTTTCTTCTTTTTTGTCCTCTTCTTCTGCTGCTGCTGCTTCTTTTTCTTCTTCCTCTTCTTCCTCTTCTTCTTCTTCTTCGTCTGCTTCTTCTTCTGCTTCTTCCTCTTCCTCTTCTTCTTCTTCTTCTTCTTCTTCTGCTTCTCTGCTTCTTCTTCTTCTGCATTGACCTTTGACCCTCCAGGTCAGATCCAGTCTTTGATTACAGGAAAGTGATCTGTGTTTGAAAACACCCCGAGGCTATGAATGCCACACCTTCACTTGTTCATTCACTGCATTCTTACCTGCAGGTCAGAGGTCACACTCTGGGACAGGTTGAATATTGGTAGTTTTATTCATTTGATCCAGGTTTGACTCCAGGGTTTATTGTGGGCGTGGCTTCACTTGCGTTGACGCTGTTGCTTTCAGTGCAGCGTGTTTTTGTTTTCCATTGTCTTTTGTGTCGTCGCGGTCTGATATGGAGGTGAAGCTCAGGATGGGCTGCATTCCTCAGTCTGATGTGCACACATCCGATGGCAGACGGCCAAAATAAAACCCACTGACACCACCAGGTGAGGCTGAAAGGTCAAAGGTAGACAGGAAACAGAAGAACACTCAAACCACCCCTGGTTTGATTAGACACTAATGCAGAAACTTGTGTGATCACCATAAAACATCTAAAAGAAATCAGAAAATATTATTAACCCTTTAAGCACCAAAATATTATGACGACCAAAAAAACTGACGGAAACAGACCATAATAACTCCAGATAGTTACCACAGGTATATAGAAGATGAGGGATAAAAATAGTATTGTCTCAAATACTGTTCGTGGTTTCTTGGAATTAAGACAAAGTAATTCAAATTTCAGAGATTTTCATTTGTTTGACAAGGTTATTATTGTTAACCAAAACTAACGAAATGATGAAAACTAGAATTGTAAAAACATTTTCGTTAACTGACATAAATAAAAACTATAATTAAAAGAAAAAAAAAACATAACTAACTGAAACTGTATTGTGTGCTTACAAAACTAACTAAAACGGGTAAAAATTGTGGATAAAATTCTCTTCATTTTTGTCTTTGTCAATGTCGGATTGATACAAAATTGATTTATTTCCCTCAAGCAATTTTATCTGCTGGCACCGTATGATATTTAACGGTCCGTCACTTGTGGTTTATAGTCGTCTTCTGGTCCCCACTCTACCTGGAAACATGGAGACTAAAGTTGGGAGAAAGCAGCAGAGTCCTGTCTGGGATTTATTTGAATACGACAGAGAAGAAGAGAAAAGATATAAAAAAAAAACTAAAACTAAGCATTTAGAAAATAACAAAAACTAATAAAAACTAGCAAACCTGCTCTAAAAATTAATTAAAACTAATTGAATTAGACAATGTTACCTCCGCGACCCGTCCCCGGATGAAGCGGCAGATAATGGATGGATAATGGATGAATTAGAGAAAAAAAAATTCAAAACTAAATAAAACTAAACTATAATGAAAAATCCAAAACTATTATAACCTTGGTGTGAAATTATGGAATGGACCTTATGATGCATTTAAGTTATTCACTCCTTTGGCGAAGTTGAAAAAAAAAAAAAAAAGGGCCTTTAGTTTAGAACTATTCTGAAATATTGAATTGAGATGGTAGATATGTTTTTGTTGTTGTTGTTTTATTTTTTATTACTATGGTGTGAATGCTCGATGCTCTACATATTGAAGTTGATGTATGCAGTGTATGAGGTGAAAAGGATAGGCAAAAAAAAGTTTTTGCTTTTAGTCTATTCCTTTTTTGGTTTTTCTGTTTATTATGATTAATGTACTAAGTACAATGATTGATGTAAAACCAAAAATAAATTTGTTCATTCGTTCGTTCGTTCATTCATCTTGTTACCACCTCTCACCAATAGATGGCAAACATGTACTCCTTCCATCCTAACACCATTTCAGGGCATGTTTCTATTTAAAATGAAAAAGAAAATCCATCTTAAAGGCAAGGTCAGTAAGTAAAGTTTAGTTTTAGTTTGAATAGATACGGACAGATAAAAAGATACTAAAATTGACTGTATTTGACTTTCAACTAATGTTTAAGTTAATTTATTTTAAGGATAAATTGACAAAAAAACATAAACAAAACTTCCCTGTATATACACTACTGTATATTGCCAAAAGTATTTGCTCACCTGCCTTGACTCGCATATGAATTTCAGGTCCATCCCATTCCTAGTCTATGGGGTTCAGTCTGACGTGGGTCCACCCTTTGCAGCTCTAACAGCTTCAACTCTTCTGGGAAGGCTGTCCACAAGGTTTAGGAGTGTGTTCATGGGAATTTTAGACCATTCTTCCAGAAGCGCATTTGTGAGGTCACACACTGATGTTGGACAGAAGGCCTGGCTCTCAGTCTGCGCTCTAATTCATCCCAAAGGTGTTCTATGGGGTTGAGGTCAGGACTGTGTGCAGGCCAGTCCAGTTCATCCACACCAGACTCTGTCATCCATGTCTTTATGGACCTTGCTTTGTGCACTGGTGCACAGTCATGTTGGAAGAGGAAGGGGCCAGCTCCAAACTGTTCCCACAAAGTTGGGAGCGTGGAATTGTCCAACATGTCTTGGTAGGCTGAAGCATTCACAGTTCTTTTCACTGGAACTAAGGGGCCGAGCCCAGCTCCTGAAAAACAACCCCACACCATAATCCCCCCCGCCACCAAACTTTACACTTGGCACAATGCAGTCCGACAAGTATTGTTCTCCTGGCAACTGCCAAACCCAGACCCGTCCATCAGATTGCCAAATGGAGAAGCGCGATTGGTCAGTCCAGAGAAGGCTCCTCCACTGCTCTAGAGTCCAGTGGCGGCGTGCTTTACACCACTGCATCCACCGCTTTGCATTGTACTTGCTGATGTATGGCTTGGATGCAGCTGCTCAGCCATGGAAACCCATTCCATGAAGCTCTGCGCACTGTTCTGGAGCTAATCTGAAGGCCACATGAAGTTTGGAGGTCTGTAGCGATTGACTCTGCAGAAAGTTGAAGACCTCTTCGCACTATGCGCCTCAGCATCCGCTGACCCTGCTCCATCAGTTTCCGTGGCCTACCACTTCGTGGCTGAGTTGCTGTCGTTCCCAAACACTTCCACTTTCTTATAATCCAGCTGACAGTTGACTGTGGAATATTTAGGAGCCAGGAAATGTCACCACTGGATTTGTTGCACAGGTGGCATCCTATCACAGTTCCACGCTGGAATTCACTGAGCTCCTGAGAGAGACCCATTCTGTCACAAATGTTTGTAAAAGCAGTCTGCATGCCTAGGGGCTGGTTTTATACACCTGTGGCCATGGAAGTGATTGGAACACCTGATTCTGATTATTTGGATGGGTGAGCCAATACTTTTGGCAATATAGTGTATGTTCAAAGTAAAATTTTACTAAAACATCTAATATGGCCGCCGCGTTGTGACGTGACGATATGCAAATTAGGTTAGTACATTTACTCCCATCATAAACTCTGGCTCATGCCCAGTATTTTCACTTACAGAATGAATTTATCATTAACCACCTCCAAGATACAGCTATTTGAATGAAATGTAGATATCAGAATTGATTTATTTTGGGGGGGGGGGTTTGTTGTTTTTTTGCTCCAGCACCTAAACGGTTAATTTAGTACAAACTTGGTTTAAACCGGGATTAAATCAAGACCTGTGGAAATGGATTTAGTACAATTTAGTACAAACATCAGCTTTAGGTGGTCCGTATTTGAGAAAAAATATTTGAACTAAAACTGATTTGTTCTTTGTGTGGTTTAAAATAAGTACATGTTAAATAAATTAACGATCAGAGACTAAATGAATCTGGGATCACTGGTCATTTATCATCTCAACTTGGATGTTTTTTTCTTGTATCTGATAAACAAATAAATAACTTGGAGGTTTTAAGTATAATATAAAATTAAGTAATAGAATAAATGAGATGAATCAGTTAATGGGCTTTATGCACAGCCCCACTACTTCCTGAACTTAAGGCACCTCCTTTATTTCCTGTTTTTCATTATTGGACACACTGATTAATCCAGGTGTGTCTGCTGCTTCTTGTTGGGACTACTGTGGTCAGACACACCTGGATTAATCAGTGTGTCCAATAATGAAAAACAGGAAATAAAGGAGGTGCCTTAAGTTCAGGAAGTAGTGGGGCTGTGCATAGAGCCCATTCAGTTTAAATAGGTGGTGTTTGGTTAGTTTCCGGCTGCAGTTGTTTTCGGGGCTTTTATTGTGAAGGTCCGGACCGGATGTGTGTTTGTTTTGCCTACCGGGGCTCGGTGGCTGTTGACGGACTCCGCGAACCTCAGTCCGGATGAGGGACTCCGCGTCTCCGATGGACTTTCTGGGTGAGTTGGTCCTTTGAAAGCCTCCGTTCCGGACCCGGAGCTCCGGCGGCACAGACCGGATTGAGGCCGGGCCGAGAGCTCCGTGTCCCTTGCTGACAGCCGACGAAGCCCCACTGCTCCGGGCGGGAGCTCCGGGACACGCGTCTGGTTCCAGCTCCTAAAACTTTTCTGTTCGCGACACTTCGTTCATTTCGCCCGAAATCGAACCAGATCGATGCGGTTATCGATCATGGATAAAACAAGAATTAGTATAACTTTATTGAATTTCCAGCGTTTTCACCTGTTTCATCTGTAAAAGGTGGAAAACTACGCATCAATATCCAGAAACCGATCAGTTATCAAACTAACTGTCGACCAATCGATCAACTTAAATCTGTTGATTAAGGGTCGATACAGTGGAAGAACACGAAGAATGAAGAACAATGTGTCTGAGACGCAGAATTAACAAATACAGAAGTTAGAAATAAAATAAAAAATATGCACCAAAATAAACCTGTAAAATGAAGAGGAAAGAACGTAAATTATTTTATAAAATACAGAAAACTAAACTAAACCTGAGATAAAACTGTACAAATAGAATATTCACAGAAACTAAACTCATAAATGTATATGAATAAAATAACTATGCTTTTTGATGAGTTGTTGACTTTTGCTAAAAAGACACTTTTTTTTAATTTCATGTGTTTTCTGAGTTTAGATGCTGTTTGTGATTTTAACAGCACATAATTCACTTAAAGCTACATTTACTGGTAGACTGTCATGAAATAATCTTCAGTTTTGCAGTATCTGAGTGGTTTGTGTTCATTTACTCTCAGATTCTCATAAACATAAATCTGATTATAGTTGATTGTATTTTATTAAATGAATCTAAAGGTGACACAAATAGTTTCAATAATAATAAGAATATTAATAATATGTCATCTGTGTAATTTGGTTCAGTTTTTGGAGTATTTACATGTGAAATGTTAATGTATGGGGAGTTTCTAGATCTTCAGGTTCAGGACTCTCACCTGTTGAATGTGTGACATCACACACACTACAGCCAATCAGGATCCAGACAGAACCCGTCCGTGACCTCTGACCCTCAGACAGCGGCTGCTCCTCATTAACCAGATGGTGACGGTTGTTCATCAGACCATTACCACGGACAGTGACTGAGTTAAAGGGACATATCATTGTTTTGTGGACGTTTAACGCCACATCTGCAGCTTTAACACCGTCTGTCTTCCACCATTAAGTGGTTCTAAACGCTGACAGTGTTCTTGAAAAGACTGTAACGGTGTGTGTGTGTGTGCGCTTTCACGGGCTGGATGTGAATATTCCTCCATTTTCTGTGCAGATTTGAGCCTATGTTTGGACTGAGCTGTGTGTTGTCTTCATGTCTTTACAAAGGAAGTTGAGAAAAAAAGGATGAATTCAGTTTCCTCATGAGTTTGTCGTGACCCTGTTTTAGTGTTTTGTTGCCATTATAACCTCGGTTTATTATTATTTTATTGTCGGACAGTGTTGGAGAAAGTCTGCACCCACCAACATGGGTCTGAACATCCAGTAAACGGGAGCCGGGTCTGATTTTAAAGGGATATTCAGCTGTTTTCTGCAGGTTTCAGGTGGTTTCAGAGGGTTTTACAGGGTCTGTAGAGGGTTCCAGATGGGTTTAGATGGATTTAGGTGGTTTCAGGGGATCTCAGATGGGTTTAGATTGTTTCATAGGGTTTTGCAGGGACTGTAGAGAGTTTCAGGGGGTCTTAGATGGGTTTAGGTGGTTTCAGAGGGTTTCAGGGGGTCTCAGATGGGTTTAGGTGGTTTCAGGGGGTCTCAGATGGGCTTAGGTGGTTTCAGGTGGGTTTAGGTGGTTTCAGGGGGTCTCAGATGGTTTCAGGGGGTCTGCAGATGGTTTCAGGGGGTCTCAGATGGTTTCAGGGAATCTCAGATGGTTTCAGGGAGTCTTCAGATCTTCAGATGGTTTCAGGGGGTGTTAGGTGGTTTCAGGATGTCTACAGATGGTTTCAGGGGATCTGCAGATGGTTTCAGGGGATCTGCAGATGGTTTCGGGGGTCTGCAGATGGTTTCGGGGGTCTGCAGATGGTTTCGGGGAGTCACAGATGGTTTCGGGGGGTCTACAGATGGTTTCAGGGGGTCTGTAGATGGTTTGGGGGGGTCTCAGATGGTTTCAGAGGGTCTACAGATGGTTTCTGGAGGTCTACAGATGGTTTTAGGTGGTCTGTAGATGGTTTAGGGGGGTCTCAGATGGTTTCAGGAGGTCTACAGATGGTTTCGGGGGTCTCAGATGGTTTCAGGGGGTCTCAGATGGTTTCAGGGGGTCTCAGATAGTTTCGGGGGTCTGCAGATGGTTTCAGGTGTCTCAGATGGTTTCGGGGGTCTACAGATGGTTTCAGGGCATCTGCAGATGGTTTCAGGGGGTCAGTATTCACTATCTTCATATTTGTTCGTGTATGATGCGTTCGAGTCCATCGTTTGTGTGCTGTTTCTTTTGCGGTGACGCTGCAGTGGTTTTCGTTTGTACTTCTGTAGTTTTTTCCAGTCGTTTATTGTCCTGCTCTGAGTCTGCATGTGATGCGTTCATGGTCTCGTCCTCAGATCAGACAGACGAGCCTTGAACCTGCTTGTACTGTAACCGTGACAACACTGGGATGTTGTGTTCAAAGGAATGTGGAGCGAGGAGGCGCGGAGGAACCGCCTCCATTATGTCAAAGACATTCTTGGAATATTTGTTGAACAGTGAGAGTGTGGACTCCACAGCGGCAGGTCTGAGGATGGGCGGGGTTTTCACATCCGTGACTGTGATGTCACTTCCTGTTTGTGCTCCTCTTGTGTTTATTCGTCTGTATTCAGTCCATGAAACAAAAACATCCAGTTTATTTACATGTGATGATGAAGAGCAGAGGAAGAGAATGAAACTGATGAGTAAAATTAGCATCAGTACCTGAAACCGCACACCTGCTTTATTCTGCACATGTGCAGGAAAACTACTTCCTGTCACTGGTGTTTCTGAATAATTTACAGCAGTTTGTGGGATTTAAAGACGGTAAATATGAATGTGTTCTCTTTGGTTTAGTGGTTTTGGAACATCTGATTTTTAATGACGTCCATCCATTCATTAGCTCCTATTAGCTGAGGAGCTAACAGTGGCTAACACTATGCTAACTGAGCTAGCGATAATTCAGTCAGACTGAGTGGAAAGAATAAAAACCTAAAAGATTCCAGATTTTGTCAAACTCATTCATGCAGCTTCACTTTATTTCAAGGTTTACTTGAATGTTTTCACTGAATGTTGGTATTATTTCTATTTTTATAGTTTCACTCACTGTTTGTCCGTGTTCTATGTGGGACAATAAAGTTGAACTGAATCAATAAAGACATCGAAGCTAACGTCAAATATTAGACACTGGTTATAAAAGAAAACGTAGATTTATTTGATAAAACATCTCCAGTTTTGCTGCTGTTACTTCGAAATAATTTAAAACACCTTTTATTCAGAAATATGAGACAGGAAGTGGGATTTTCACACATCAGCTTTATTTCACAATATGATTCTTCAACTAAAATAACAGAAACAGAATTAGATACTAGCTAATGTTAGTGCATTAACTCGTGGTCAGTTCCCACTGAATCTGCCACAGTGGATGGTTTTGGATTCACCTGAAACAGACCAAGGCTCATCATCCTTAAACTGTTGTTTCAGGTAAACGTCAGATTTCCAGGTGAAGTTCTATTTATCGTTTAGAAATCGACAGCTTTTGTTGCATTTGGTGGGTTTTGTTTGATGTTCTGGTGGAAACTGAAAGTGGACTGGACATGAAGTGTCTCCAGTGGTGGTCTGCTCTTGGATAAATCTTCATTCCGTTCCTGAAGTTCAGCGTGGGTACAGTAAAGGTCAAACCCTGAATGCATGTGAACTGTTGGGTGGAAACAGGTGGTTGGTTCAGGTCTGCTTGTTCATCGGACATGAATGCGTTTTAAGGTGGTTTATTTGTGTGATAAACAGAAACGGTTGATGGTTGAACTTCTGCTTTGTGGTTTTTGTGATTTTAAACAAGGTCTGTCGAACTCCTTGTAGTCCAGGTTCCACATTCAGACCAGTGAAATAATAACAGTGAAGAAAATAAAACTATATCATGAAAACGTTTACATCTACAAATTATCCTTTAAAAATGTAAATAAAACCATGAACAACCTGAAATTTCTTCAGTAAAATCAGTGTAATTGGACCAATATTCAGCTTCAGTTTATCATTTCTACATGTTCATTCTATCGTACAGATACAGTGGATCTACAAATACACGAAACATCTAATTACAGACAGAATATTGGTGGGTCATTCCATGTCAAATCACCCAAAAAAAATGACATTTTAAACCCCACCCCCTCCAAATTCAATGAAAATTGGTTTATAGGTAAATCCTAGCCAGAAAAGCCAAATGTTCAAATTTTAGCAAAATCGGACCAACAGTTTTTGAGATATTGCCATTTCTTTTTTCACTTTTTTGCGAAAAAGGGCGTGGCCACCAAATTTCAAAGTGCTGTATCTCAGCAACCAGTGGTCCGATTTTCAAAAATAAAGTATATTTGTGAAGGGGAGATCATAAAGAATCTAAATACATCATTAGTTTTATCTTTCAAGTGATATATCTCATCATGACCTTTTGACCTATATTTTGACCTTGAAATTGACAATTTGGGACAAATGACCCCGCAACGACTTTTCCTGAAAATTGTAGCCCAACATGTTGCCTACAACATATAAAGAAATTGGAGAGGTAATATTTTTCATTTTGAAGCAATATCAATTAGAATGAGACATACTTGCCACTAAAATGATCATCCCTGTATTCTGTGTACATAAACCATGTATTATCCATGTACATCACATATTCACAAAGTCAAGAGAAGATATATGCCAATTATCAGTCTTAATATGGAAAATCCAGTGTCTTTAGTCTTTTTATGTAATGACATGTCTTTTCAGTGTCAAGAATCCATTTGTTGCATTCACTTGAAATCCTGAAAAGGTCATCTGAAGAGAGGCAATAGTTTCTAGTAGAGGAGGAGGTTAGGTACAGAGCAGTTATCACACATAGAATATCCGACTCCGGAATCCAACATTGGTCATCCCTTGATGGCCAGTGGAAGGTTTTAGCAGGTCCAGATGGATGCATAAATTTGATGTGGTAGTCACCGAATTCCTCAGAAATTTCGTCAACTAGTCCAATCCACGGATGTTCATCGTACATACAGCAGACAAAATTCTGCTGTTTTATTTCCAAGGGAATTTGCATGACCCTGGGTGTACATGTTTCATTGTTGGCATCTTGGATTTGTACCAAATCTGGAGGACTGTCCTGCTCAGAGAGGTTAAAGGCTTTAATCTGAGTGAGGGAGACAGGTACAAAACGATGATACTGCAGAGTGCCTTTGATAGTCCTTGCTAACTGGAATCGAGGTTTGAGGTTTTCTTCGTTGGCGGCGACTTCATCTTGTGTGACATTAAAGAAGGAGATTCCAGGGATATTCTTGACACAGTATTCAAATATTGCTTTAGAATCCAGAATATAACCTTCAGTAACACACTGCAGACTGGCCTTTGTGACCAATCATTTTATTTTTATTTATTTTATTTATTTTTCATTCTTGTGTATGATGTAATTTAGGGCAGACTTGAGGTCTGCAGTTAACAGACATCAAAGGCTGAGGGAAATTTAGTGGCAGACATATGGTCTGCAGTTTAAGTAGGTTAGGTCATGTGACCCCTGACTTGTATTCTAGATATTTTTGAATAAAGTTTCAGTTGAGAATAGCATGCACTACTGCAAGCAAGTGGTTTTGAGTTGTCTTGTTAGTAGTGTAGAGACAGAGAACATGTTAACCATGTGGTAAGCATATAATGTGTGAAATGTGTTGAATTGTGTGTACGGATGTACATAGAATGTACAGGAGTAGGACTTTTAGCTGTGGTAATGCACATTTCAAACTGATGCTGCTTCAAAATGAAAAATATTACCTCTCCAGTTTCTTCGTATGTTGTAGGCAACATGTTGGGCTACAATTTTCAGGAAAAGTCGTCGCGGGGTCATTTGTCCCAAATTGTCAATTTCAAGGTCAAAATATAGGTCAAAAGGTCATGATGAGATATATCATTTAAGAGATAAAACTAATGATGTATTTAGATTCCTTATGATCTCCCCTTCACAAATATACTTTATTTTTGAAAATCGGACCACTGGTTGCTGAGATACAGCACTTTAACATTTGGCGGCCACGCCGTTTTTCGCGAAAAAGTGAAAAAAAGAAATGGCGATATCTCAAAAACCGTTGGTCCGATTTTGCTAAAATTTGAAAATTTGGCGTTTCTGGCTAGGATTTACCTATAAACCAATTTTCATTGAATTTGGAGGAGGTAGGGTTTAACTCATTGGGTGATCTGACATGGAATGACCCTGGTACAATTAGTCTGATTAAGGCTGGATTCACACCTACTTAGAGTTCATTTCCTCGGAAAGTCCAGACTTTTTTTCTTTGGTGTGGTCCACTTCCAAACGGACTCCGGTCCAGTTCAGTTCTGCTGTGAATAGAACCGTTCTCCAGCCCAAACAAACCATGGAACCATGAGCCTTTTTATTCCTAATGAGTCACCGTAGCTCCTGGAAGGAGCCGAGTATCATGGGTAGTCAGAGCTAGGAGCAGCAGCCATGAGCTGATGACAGATGTGGACCAATGAGGACACTGAATGTCTCATGGACACGTGGTTACAAGTCCATTTGACCAAACTGGATCCAATCAGCTGTTGTGGACAGTTCACATTATTTCAGTAAATATGTGTCTGTAAAAATAGAACTGAAAACCAGAACTGTACGTAGGACCTCCATGTTTGTTTTCATCAACACCTGCCGTCTCTGATTGACCCCGCCCCTGACTTTTCTGTCCAATGCCAGTGCAGTTGGTCACATGCTACTCCTTTTTCCAAGTTTTGGTCCACTAGAAAAAAGTGTAATGAGAATGTGATCGAAAAAATAAAGTCCGCGTTCAGTCCAACTCCAATAATGGGACCAAAGGCCTGTCCAGGTGTGACAGCTTCATATTGGTTCAGTTTATTGACATATTTTGTTAAATGGTCGTTTATAAATGTGAATATTGTCATATAATTTTACTTCTTTTTTTTGGTTTTACACTAAAACAGAGAATCAGTTGTATTTATCATTATTTATAGGTTATATTGTTCTTTTTTTCCTGGTTCTGATCCACTTTAGATAATATTGGTCTGAATGTGGAACCTGAACAAACATCAGTGTCATTTTTGCATTTCCTGGGCCTGTTTGGACCCTTTGGTGTCCATATGTTTGAGCCCTGTTCTAATCCGTCCCCCAGGTGTTTTCTGCTCTGTGATTGGTTGTTTTCTGCTGCCGTTTCTTGCCGGTCTTGTTCTTTGGCACCCGTCCGTCCATCCGTCCATCCTTTAGACAAAGGCTTCTTTAAGCGCTGTTCGTTCTCTGTACGTCAGGTGTGTCGGCTCTCGCTCATCAATGGGAGTTCACAAAACATGCATCTGCCTCCCACATTCCCAGAATTCCTGCCGCTGCTGCCGTATGACATCACACCTCCCATTCATCCTCCCTGAGTCCGACTAATACCACCTTAAAAACACAGCAACACACAAGGGATTAACGTCTAAATGTGACTCAAACCTGTTCGTGTTCCTTCACAGCGGGTTGGACGGAGGTAACGGTGCCTTCACAGGTCGTAGGAAAAAGCAGACACGCCTCTGTTTTTCTGGGACAGGTTTAGTCAGCGACCAGGTTCTGGTTCTGGTGTCGTTATTCCTCTGCAGTTTTCTACCGACAATCAGATAAAAGGAAGGGATGACATTTGACCTGTAACTAAAGGTCAGAGGTCAGTGTCAGTAGGTTTCATAATGTTCTACAACAGTGGTTCTTAACTTGGGTTCGATCAAACCCTAGGGGTTCAGTGAGTCAGTCTCAGGGGTTCGGCGGAGGTCAAGACACACACTCGACTCATTAGTCGGGTGTGTGTGTCGGGCTAAGTCCATGTATGTAAACAAACGGCTTCGGAGACTCTTTCTCTGATTGACATCCAATATACACGGTGTATTGTTGTTGCTTATAGCACTACAACACATCCGGAAGTGTTTATAATCTCTTCTACTCATCTGATGATGAATTATTTGAGTATTTTCCACATCGTTGTTATGACTTTTGCTACTTCCTGTTAACCACGGAGGCAGCCATGTGTAGCGTTTGTTTCCATTTTTCGGTCACCGCACTGGTCAGTTACAATCATGTGACGACCGACGCACCGTCGTGGATGGAGAAATCGTATTACGCTAAAGCTGAGCTAGTGCCCTAATAAAACAATGATCACAAAAATACTGAAAGAGTATAACGAGAACTTTTTTTTTTGATTCACTACATGCAATTATCTTTTTTTTTATGTCAAAATTGCGTGGTTCGGAAAGTTCGGAGCGAGATGAAACGAAAACCGGGTTGACCTGACGGCCTACACATACATATACACAACAGCAGAAGTCACTGATTTGCAGTAAATATTCATTATTATTGTAGCCTGATGGAAATTAGGTGATGGGTGTGTGTTAAAATGTTAAAAATGATAAATAGCATAAATACAATAAGTTCATTATTGGAATACATAAGGTTAAAAATTAAAACCATTTCAGTGTGGTTGTATTAAAAAAGGTCATGTCTTTGTGAAAAGGTATGGAATTTGTTGTGAGTTCATGCACTGTATTGGTTTTGTTCTTTGAACACAGTGATGTTAATGCACGGTTCATTTTGTGTACCAGTAAAACATATACCTGTGTCTTGAATTCGAAAAACATCATATTGTATTTTTTAATAAAGAAGGGTTCGTTGAATGCGCATATGAAACTGGTGGGGTTCAGTACCGCCAACAAGGTTAAGAACCACTGTTCTACAAAAACACCATAAAAGCCTAGAACACAGGTGTCAAACATGTGCCCCGGGGGCCAAATCTGGCCCCCCCGCCAAAGGTTCTGTTCTGTCCCGCGGGATGAAAGTGCAAAAATTAACCTGAACAGTCCAGGTTGTCCAAATCCTTTTGGTTCAGGTTCCACATACAGACCAACGTGATCTACATTAAAAATAACACAATAACCCAGAAATAATGACAACTACAAATTTTCTTTGTGAAAAATTAGGTGGAAAAAATTTAAGTGAAAAACTAACATGACACTGTGAAAATATTTACATTTACAAAACTATTCTTTCACAGTAAAATGCAAATAAATACATAAATAAATCAAAGATGAACAACCAGAAATGTGCAATTTGAACAATATTCTGCCTGTTCCTAAATGTTTGGTGCATTTATGGATCCACTGTGATCTGAAGTTGTGTTAATAATAAGAGATGGAATATTGTAGAAATTGTTCAAATTTTAGTTCCAAACTCCAAAATTTGAAAAATATTCTGTCTGTTACCAAATGTTTTTGTAACATTGTGTGTAAATGTATATGTATAAATAATAAGTTGAGGCATAATATTGTTAAAATTGCACTAATTTTTCAAATTAAATTTCTGTTTTTTCAGGTTATTCACATCTTTTTTGTAAAATGTAAATATTTTCATAATTAAATGGTTTTTTTGTACTAATAAAGGAAAAACTTGGATGTGTCATTATTTATAGGTTATTAAGTCATTATTTTACTGGTCTGGCCCGCTTGAGATCAAATTGGGCTGAATATAGCCCCTGAACCAAAATGAGTTTGACAGACCTGGCCTAGAACATCTCAAAACTAACTGTCCAACAAAACTCAATGAAATTATAACTATTGTCAAAAATATTACATTAAATAAAATGTTATTTTACATGTCACTTTATATTAGTTACTTTGATCAATTGTACAAACATTTGTTTTTCTGTAGCTTAACTTTTATTAACGTCTCTAGTACATGTTCATTTATATCAGCTGAATTTGATGAATACTATTGTTGTATAATCTAAATTTGTACAGTTTATGAATTACTTTTTTTTTTTTTTTAACTTTTATGTCATTAAAACCCATGGAGTCGGATCAGTGGCACTGGGTTTCTATTCAGTTAATGACAGATTAGATTGAAAAAGTCACTTTTTCTTCAGTTTTCTCTGTTTCTGAAATGTGTTAAAGATGAAGCCTTTTTGGAAAATATCAATCAATGTGAGGGATTCATTAAATATATGACTAATACAAAAGGAAATGGACACAAACAAATCCTAACATACTGTAACATAAGTGACAGTATCATCAGCGTGAAAGGGTCCTCTTTTTTTTTTTTTTTTTAACTTAACATATTTTCCAGGAAAAGTCACTTTTTCTTCAGTTTTCTCTGTTTTGATTTAAAAAAAAAAAAAAACCCTTTGAATTGACTCTGAGTTTAATAAACATCTACATCAGGGGTGTCAAACTCATTTTAGTTCAGGGGTCACACACAGTCTAATATGATTTAAAGTGGGCCGGACCAGTAAAATAATATAAATAATAGGATAAGAACTGATAAATAATGTCAACTCTAAAGTTTTCTCTGTTTTTGAGTGAAAAAAGTCAAATTTCATTATGAAAATGTGTACATCTACAAACCGTAACATGAACAAATATGAACAACCTGAAAGTGATTTTTTTTTTTTTTTTTAAATATGTGCAATTTTAACAATGTTGCACCTAGTTTGTCATTTATACATCACAACTTACAGATCACAGTGGATCTACAAATACACAAAACATTTAATAACAGGCAGAATACTGGTAAAATTAGACATACTACTCTTAAGACATTTCAGTTTGTTCATATTTGTTCAGGTTATTCAGATTTTTTCTAAAAGGCTCTTCTGTAAATGTAAACATTTTGTGTAATTTTACTTTTTTAAAACTAAAACAAAGACAAAAATTTGCACATTTTGATCATGTATAGGTTATGATAGTATTTTACTGGTCTGACACACTTCAGATTGAATTGACCTAAAATGATTTTAACATCCTTGATTGTTAATATCTTCAGTGTAATTTTTGCATTTCACAAATTCATCCACGGGCCAGATTGGACCCTTTGGTGGTCTGGTTTTGGCCCCCGGGCCGCATGTTTGACACCTGTGATCTGCATGATCAGTGAATTAAATATAAGAAAATACAGGATTTACACAGAAAAGTGTAAAAAAACCAACCAAACAAACAAAAAACAGGATGATATTAGAATAAATGCAGATAAATGACTTAATAAAGGTTAAATAGAGAAAAAAAAATCATTTGGGAACTGACACTAAAGTATCTCTGGGTCTTTAAGGTTCAATGTGTGTCTCTGTGATGCACACTTTAGTATTTATTTATTTATTTATTGACTTATTGATTTATCCTGAGTGATGGGACATACCATGATGAACCCAGTATCCGATGGGACGTTTAGCACAGGTGTTCAGTTATCGGACGTGTTGTTCTGACAGTCGGGAGTTAACGGCGGAATCCTCCAGAGCACCGTCCCACATCAGTCCGAGGACCAACTTCCTCAGTAATGATCCTCCCAGTGCAGCGTTTACAGCGTCCTGCAGCTACACCGACAAAAGAAGAAGAGGAGAGAGAGAGAGAGGGAGGCTGCACTGGAGCTGCTGCAGAGAGAGAGGAGGAGGAGGAGGAGGACGAAGCCGAGCCCAGCGGCGCAGTCGAAGACACTGATTGGATAAATGCAGTCATCCTTCAGAGCGGTGGCGGCGAGGGTGAGCCGGGGTTAGAATTACTGCTGACGGAGGATGCAGCTGTGACCAGAGGAGGAGGCGCCGCTTCATGGGACCGACACGGACCCACACAGCTTATGCCCATTGGCTGACAGGTGGCGTCCGACCGGGCCAATCACGGCCACGTCCTCATGATGGGGAACAGCTGCGATAGAGGTACGCTCCATCATGGCCAGGTCATATGACCGCCCTGCCACTGCTGCATGTCGGATAACTTTGACAGGGAGGCGACAGAGGTTCGGCCGCTGCCTGGCTGTGCCTCTGTCACTCCTCCCCCGTTGCCGGCGACTCAGCCAATCGGATTGTCCATTTCAAACACACGGCACATGAAGTTTACGTCCTGCAGCTGCAACTTGATCCAGCACTTTATGAAGATGAGAAGCGCTGAGTGCTGCATGCTGCGTTCACCGTCTCTGCTGCGTTCACTGTCTCACATATGTCTCCGCTGCGTTCACTGTCTCTGCTGCATTCACTGTCTTACATCTGTCTCCGCTGCGTTCACTGTCTATGCTGCGTTCACTGTCTCTGCTGTATTCACTGTCTTACATCTGTCTTCGCTGTGTTCACTGTCTCCGCTGCGTTCGCTATCTTACATCTGTCTCTGCTGCATTCACTGTCTCTGCTGCGTTTACTGTCTCTGCTGTGTTTGCTGTCTCCGCTGCGTTCACTGTCTCTGCTGCGTTCACTGTCTTACATCTGTCTCCGCTGTGTTCACTGTCTCTGCTACGTTCACTGCCTCACATCTGTCTCTGCTGCGTTCACTGTCTCCGCTGCATTCGCTGTCTCACATCTGTGTCTGCTGCATTTATTGTCTCTGCTGCGTTCACTGTCTCCACTGCGTTCACTGTCTCTGCTGCGTTCACTGTCTCCACTGCGTTCACTGTCTCTGCTGTGTTCACTGTCTTACATCTGTCTCCGCTGCGTTCACTGTCTCTGCTGCGTTCACTGTCTTACACCTGTCTCTGCTGCATTCACTGTTTCTGCTGCATTCACTGTCTCACATCTGTCTCCGCTGCATTCACTGTCTCTGCTGCGTTCACTGTCTTACATCTGTCTCTGCTGCGTTCAGTGTCTCCGCTGTGTTCACTGTTTCTATTGTGTTCACTGTCTCTGCTGCGTTCACTGTCTCTGCTGCGTTCACTGTCTCTGCTGCGTTCACTGTCTCTGCTGCGTTCACTGTCTTCGCTGCGTTCACTGTCTTCGCTGCGTTCACTGTCTCCGCTGCGTTCACTGTCTCACATGTGTCTCCGCTGCGTTCACTGTCTCCGCTGCGTTCACTGTCGCACATCTGTCTCTGCTGCGTTCACTGTCTGTGCTGCGTTCACTGTCTGTGCTGCGTTCACTGCCTCACATCTGTCTCCACTGCGTTTACTGTCTCCGCTGCATTCACTGTCTTACATCTGTCTCTGCTGCATTCACTGTCTCCGCTGTGTTCATTGTCTGTGTTGCGTTCACTGTCTATGCTGCGTTCACTGTCAGTGTCGCCCTGTTGCATAAAGTCAGTCTAACAAAGCCACACTGCCGCAGAGCATCATGAGATAGATGCACCGGAGTATTTCTGAAGTATCTTTGATGGTTCATAACATTCACATCCAATGCTTCGGACAAACATGTCATGGTGATAATCACTGATATCAGCTGATATCATTAATAAATCCCAGATCAGTGTGAGTTTTAGTAGAAGTTCTGATTTTCGTGGGTGACATTAATGAACCTTCTGAGGTGCAGATCATTGTGTTGGAGGTTTAACACCGTGTTCTGTCAGCATTTGGACCAACTGTACAGAACCGTCAAATGTCAGCAGAGGACACTGATGCCAACAGTGGAACCATTTTGGCCCGTTTGGGTCCACGGGCTGTATGTTTGAGCCCCCTTCTCTGAAACATCTGTGGAAATCAGAGTGGGTGCAGATCACAGACGTACAAAAGCAACCTGTTCAACAAACTCTGCAGGTGGAAAGGCACACGTTAGTTAGCCTAGTAGCATTCATGCTAACACGCTGACCACTCCCACCAGGACGTGAACATTTGGACAGACCCGCTATTTAATGAGCTGAAGATCAAATGAAACCAGTGGGACATGTTTACTAAGATCAAGGCTCTCAAACTCATTTTCTTTCAGGTTCCACATTCAGCCCAATTTGATCTCCAGTGGGCCAGACCAGTAAAATAATAACAGAATAACCTATAAATAATGACAACTGCAAATTTTTGTCTGTGTTTTAGTGCAAAAAAAACCCATTAAATTATGAAAATACTTAATTTTAAAACTATCCAAACAAAAAAAAGTGAATAACCTGGAAACACTGAAATTGAAATTAAAAAACTTAAGAAAATTTAGTGCAATTTTAACAATATTATGTTTCAACTTATCATTTAGGGTTAACATTAGCAGAAGGGTTAATGTTAGCAGAAGGGCTAACGTTAGCAGAAGGGTTAACGTTAGCAGAAGGGCTAACGCTAGCAGAAGGGCAACATTAGCAGAGAAATTGATGCTCATGGGTCAGAGACACTGTCCCAGAGGAGAGGTTCAGGACACTGTCCCGGAGGACGGCTTTAGACTATTTTCCCTTCTCAGTAATGTGCAGCTGTTCTTCGGTGCTGGTTCTGTGTAAAGGTGCTATATAAATAGTTATTATTATTATTATTATTATTATTACTACTATTATTATTTTCTGTTCCCAAAGCATCTGAACCTGTTGCATGTGTTTGTGTCAAACACTGGAGTGTTCTGTCGTTGAACTGTACTGAACCCGTGAACAACTACACACTGGTCAGTCTGACGATGGAGCTGCTCTTTGCTCATGGGCACTGGAGCAGCATTTTGTCTCAGATGGGATCTGAACTGAAAGATGTTCAGACCCACCCACCTCCACATGTTTGTCCATGTCCTCCGTCCATGTCCTCTGTCCATGTCCGAGCTGATGCTGATTGGCTGTAACTGTCCGTCTCCTTCTGTCCTATCAGAGGTGTCTTCAGAGCGGTCTCCGAGGAGGAGGAGTATTTCTGGTCTGGGTTCAGAGAAGACCATCAACCCTGTGGACAACCCAAACTCATCACCCTTCAAAGTCCCGGTGAGTAGAAACTGAAATCTCCCAGCGTACCTGAACATGTCCCCTGAGTCCTAGTTCTGTTCATCAGGACTCATTCAGATCTGTCATGTGTCCCATTGGTGTGGACGTCTGAGCCTCGTCCACCGTCACATTTAAGTAATGAGTGGAGATGTAAAAATGTGAACATTTCATATCACGGTTATTGTGACCAAAGTTATCACGGTTATCATTATTATTATCACTGTATTGTTGAAATGTGCTCAAAATGTTCAAAAAATACTAATACACGCTGAAATAACCTCCTGAGGCCCAGGAAATGTCAGCAAAGTACCAGCTTTTTTGTTCTTTTTTATTAAATAAGTATGTATATTGGGAACATCATGAGGCAACAGTTTTTTCAGATGCAGTTTTTAAATTTTTTATGGAATGTCCTTTGTGGTGGACAGTTTTCTTTTTTTTTTTTTTTGTATAAACTTGTGAAATTCTTGTCCACCAATGTGGACAGAAAACACATAGCTTGGTCTGAGGAGGATAATTAAACCAGGTTTATTTAGAAAAAAAAAAAAATGAATAAAATAACAAGCACAATGTCCTTTCTGTTGCAGAAATGTTTAAATATGAACATGTAAAGATGACCCCTTATGGACAGAAGAGGGAACTGCACTTTGTGTAAATTGTAGATAAAAAACAAGAATCCTGTAATTTCCATTCAGCGCTCCAGACTAGAGCTGCAACCAATTCATTGACACAAAGTGATCCAAAATATCATTCAACCACAATTCTCCTGAATCAAAGTTTTGTTTCCTTTATTTCTCTGCTGTTAAACATTGGCTCCACTGTTGTATTTCACACGAACTTATTGTGACACACAAAGAAGCTTTAATTCAGGAAAACTGTAATAGAATATCTCCCTTCAATCAATTTGAGTCAATTAATCGAATCAGGAATTTTTGCATTGGCTTCAAGCAGCTAATCGATTAATCGGTTGCAGCTTTACTCCAGACTAGATGTAGTCTGATCTAGTCTCAGTGTCTATACTTTTACCCTTGAATGGGCTTCAGTCATTACCGTGGTGCTGTAAATGCTCCTGATGCTCCAAACATGATTCTGAACACATGATGTGATTATTGTCGGTGCTGCTGCTCTTTGATTCTTTCTCCTATTTGAGCGGTGGCTGCTCTATTTTCGTCTGACAGATGAGACTTGTCTGAGGTTCAGAAGTGGAACAGCAGGACGTTTAGTTCAGTCACGTCTTCGCTTTGTTTTTTGTATTGGGATGTGATCAGCATGTGGTGGTCGGACCCAAACAAAACCTTCCCTAAAGTCAGAGTTGTGGCTGATCCCAGGTCAGATGGACTATTTTTAGTCTGGACTCTCAGTTGATACAGACAGAGAGCATGCTGGGAGCACCGTCCAAACATCCCATAATGAGGATCAATCTGTGTAATCGGTCATTAGGTCTGAATGAAGCAGCACATCTGAAGACGCTCCGGAGCCGTTTCCTCCCATGAGCCTTCACTTCGATACCAGCCAATGAGTGAGGAGGGTGATGCGTTTGAGGTTATTAATATCTCAGGAAATGAGGCCGCTCCCTTCCCTCTGCTCGCCGTCGCTCTTTTATTTCCACTCAACAACAGCCACTTTGATCAGATCGGTATCAGCTGCCTCTAGAACCGGTCCTCGGCCCAAAGCCCGGGACTGTTCCCGCTGTTTGGTAGAAGAACTGTCACCATTGCAACAGGTGTATTTAACCGTTAACTGGATTGGTACGGGTGCTTGAAATCCTTGAAAATGCTTGAATGTGTTTTCAAGGTCTGAAAAGTGCTTGAATTTCAGTTTAACTGCTTGAAAGTGCTTTTAATTATAAATAATGTAGGACTGTGACAATATACCAATACGGCGAACTATTGCGATATTTAATATTATTGTGGATTACACTGGTCAACAGAGATTTTGCTACTGGGGTGAAAACATGTGTTATAGGCTATATCATGTCCACTGAGTTCTAATCTGAAGTCGAAATTTTGCCAGCACATCAGGATTTCTTGTTATAGATAGGCTTTATTTTTAATGAATAACCGCATAATAATGATGGCCGTGTAAATGCAAGAGAATAAAAGTATTTTGGCTCAACAAGCTCTTGAAAGTTAAGGTGTCTTTCATGCATAGAATAGCTCTTCATTTTACAACATATAGTTTTACAATCACATAATCTTTTTCACTAATAAGAGCAAAATGGAGAGGCGTCGCTGTGTAAATCACCCTGATAACTTTTGCTATATTTGTGGCAAATACACTCCACGTGGCCAGCGTAAAAACCTTGCTGACAGAGTGAAAACTGCCTACAAGTATTACTTTGGATGTAAAGTTGGAGACCAAGATAAAGGCTGGGCACCCCATATTTGTTGTACTGTGTGTAATTCAGGCCTTACACAGTGGTTAAATGGCAAAAGGAAAGGTATGCCATTTGCTGTGCCAATGGTATGGCGAGAGCCAACAAGCCATGCTTCTGACTGCTACTTCTGTATGACAAATATTGCTGGATTCTCTAAAAAAAACAAGTCAAGCATTGTGTATCCAGATTGTATGTCTGCTCTTAAGCCAGTTCCTCATGACTTAGAGAATCCTGTGCCAGTACCTCCAGCAGCTGCTGCAATTGAGAGTAACACTGATGATGAAGAGAGCAATGGAACTGATGCTGATGAAATGAATGAACCTGAATTTCAGGAAAAGAAGCCTCACTTGCTCAGTCAAGAAGAGCTCAATGACATAGTGAGAGACCTGGCACTATCCAAAGAAAAGTCTGAAATTTTGGGATCTCGACTACAACAGTGGAACCTCCTGCAGACGGGCACCAAAATTTCCCACTTCAGGGATCGCCATACAAGCTTAGCTGTGTTCTATAACACAGAAAATAATGTGTGCTTCTGCCTGGATGTCAATGGTCTTATGCATGAGCTAGGATATGAACATGTGGCCGATGAGTGGAGACTCTTCATTGACTCCAGCAAAGTAAGCCTCAAAGCTGTACTGCTCCACAATGGTAATATTAAACCATCCGTTCCTTTAGCCCATGCTGTAGGAATGAAAGAAACATACGAGTCAATGGAAATTCTGCTGAAACTGATTAATTACTCGGTTCACAAGTGGAATATCTGTGGTGATCTCAAAGTGGTTTCCCTTCTCACAGGTCTGCAGTTAGGCTACACGAAACATATGTGCTTCTTGTGTCTTTGGGACAGTCGTGATGACAGAAATCATTACTCTGTGAAAGACTGGCCAGTAAGACTAGAACACACTATTGGTAGGTACAATGTCCAGCATAAGCCATTGGTAGATCCACAGAAAATCTTCCTGCCACCACTTCATATTAAATTAGGTCTTATGAAAAATTTTGTATAAGCAATGGATCATAATGGTGAAGGTTTTCAGTGTCTCAAAAGGAAGTTTGGCAAGGAGAAATCTGATGCTAAGCTGAAGGCAGGCATATTCATTGGGCCCCAAATACGTGAAATGGTGAAAGACAATGAGTTTAAAACTAGGCTCAGTCCTTTGGAACTTGCAGCATGGGAAGCATTTGTGCTGGTTGTGCAGAACTTTCTTGGGAACCAAAGAAGTGAACAGTATGCTGAAATAGCTGACAACATGCTTCAAGCCTATCAGCAAATGGGTTGTAGAATGTCACTTAAAATGCACTTCTTGCATTCTCATCTTGATTTTTTTCCACCCAATATGGGTGATGTAAGTGATGAGCATGGAGAACGGTTTCACCAAGATATTTCAGTTATGGAAAACAGGTATCAAGGACAGTTCAACTCAAATATGATGGGGGATTATTGCTGGTTTCTTCAGCGAGAAACCCACACCTCCCACAAGCGTAAGAGTAAATGCATCAAACACTTTTAAAAACAACTGACATTGGCCATAATTAAGATATTGAGTGTTTAAGTTCTATTTTATAATAAGATTTTTCTAGTTTGCATTGCATGTTCTGATACACGTTCTTGATTTACTCAATATTGCACATGTTCAATCAATCATTGTTAGCCAAATAAGATGCAAATAAATAGTCATGAAGCATTCAAGTCTGTTTTATAGCGTAACAATAAATCGTCAAATACCGCATATGGGCTACTTTATAAAAATGCATATAACTTAAAAACCTGACGTGATGGCCAGATTCTGATTGCAGTTTCGTTTTTAGTGACCAAAAATCAGTTAAGAAGACATCATATTCCTTGAGTAGCAGACGACAAGTTACTTTTTGTTGCACAGTGTTATCGATGCACTCTCGATTAGTGATGTCCCGATCTGGATTTTTTTTTGCTGCTGATCCGATTTTTTTGGGGATTAGTTTTGCCGATACCGATCTGGTATCGATCCAATTCAGACTTTTTACAATAAAATTTTGATTTAAATTTGGAGTCATTATCTACAGCAGGGCTCTTAAACTCATGTTCTTTCAGGTTCCACATTCAGCCTGATCTGATCTCCACTGGGTCGGACCAGTAAAATAACAGAATAACCTATAAATAATGACAACTACAAATTTTTGTCTGTGTTTTAGTGCAAAAAAACCCCATTAAATTATGAAATACTTACTTATAAACTATCCAAACAAAAAAGATTTGAATAACCTGAAAAAACTGAAATTTCTCAAGAAAAATCAGTGCAATTGTAACAATATTCTGCCTCAGCTTACCATTTCTACATGTGTATTATGGATCAGATCTACAAAGACACTAAACACTGAGGAACAGGAAGAAAATAGTTCAAATTGTGTTGAATTTTCTTTAGACATTTCAGGTTGTTCACATGCACTAAAACAAAGACAAAAATGTGAAGTTGTCATTATTTATAGACATAATGTAATATTATTTTTTTCATATCAAACCCAGAAGAAAATCTGGAGTCATTCTTTTTTGTCGGTTATTCTGCTGTTATTATTTGACTGTAGATCATATTGGTCTGTATGTGGAACCTGAACTAAAATGAGTTCCACAGCCTTGACTGGAATTTTTACACTTTGCAAATTCATCCCAGGGGCCAGATTGGAACCTTTGGGGGGACGCATTTGGCCCCCTTGACGCATGTTTGACACCCCTGCTTTAAACCCTGACGTGTCAGGGCTGATACACCCTGCACATCTTCAGTTTGGATGGATGGAACTGTCACGTTTGTGCAAGTGGAAAAAATTCCAACAGTTTCTGAAACCTGAGATGTTGCACTTTATTGTCTTTATTGGGTCGTTACAGTAATTTCACTCATACCTGTAGTAGAAGGTGAAGCAGAAGCTGTTTTAGCTGAATTACAACATGCAGTAAAATGTTAATGATCGCTAGATTTTGAAAGATCTGGGGAAAAAAAGTCTTCTGGAAAAACGGACAAACGGACTCACAACATATTTTCTAATCTTTTGGTCAAAATAATAAAAAAGTCCAAGCAGACCATTTTAGGTTTAGGGTTTAAAGGGTTCTGACCCTGAAAGTCAGAGCTCAGACATAATATAGAAACAGAAGTGGAACTGCGCCACCATCATGCCAAACATGAACAGTAAGAGCAGACAGAAACATGTCCAATAGAAACAGAAGATCTGAACTGAACCATGAAACCACAGTCCATGTGTGTGTGTTTGTGTTCCAGGGGTTCTTCAGTAAACGCCTCAAAGGGTCCATCAAGAGAACCAAGAGTCAGACCAAACTGGACCGGAACACCAGCTTCAGACTGCCTTCACTGAGACCTGCAGATCCAGACAGGTATGTTCAGAACTGGGTCAGGCTGGTCTGCTTCGAACCGGGTCGGGCCAGTCTGTGTTTACCCGGGTCGGGCCGGTCTGCGATTGCCCGGGTTGGGCCGGTCTGCGTTTACCTGGGTTGGGCTGGTCTGCGATTACCCGGGCCGGTCTGTGATTACCCGGGTCGGGCCGGTCTGCGATTACCCGGGTCAGGCCGGTCTGCGTTTACCCGGGTTGGGTTGGTCTGTGTTGAACCGGGTTGGGCCGGTCTGCATTTACCGGGGTCGGGATGGTCTGCGTTGAACCGGGTCAGACTGGTCTGCGTTTACCCAGGTCGGGCAGGTCTGCATTTACCTGGGTCAGGCCGGTTTGCATTTACCCGGGTTGGGCTGGTCTGCGTTACCCGGGTCGGGCCGGTCTGCTTTGAACCGGGTTGGGCTGGTCTGCATTTACCCGGGTCAGGCTGGTCTGTGACAGTAGAGTCTCCTCTGCGTGGATGGTCGGGTTCTTGTGCAGGTCTTGAAAGTCTTTAAAAGTCTGGAATTTTCCAACACTGTTTTCCAGACCTTGAAAAGTCTTACAGACAGTTTGTGTCAGAGTTGAGTTTTAGAGTTTGTTCAAAGACCCATGATCAGAAAAACATGAGGAAACATATCAAAGCTGGTCTGACTTCACTAATGGAATTAATCCAGTCCAACTGGTTTGTGTGATTTCCTGCGCTTTTAGGATTTTCATGGGTTTGAAAATGTTTGTCAGTGAAACAGAATTTACTGTGAATTATTCATTCATTCATTACCTCCGCCAGGAGGTATTGTGATCACTTGTCTTGTGTGTTTGTTTGTTAGCAACTTTATGGGAAAACTATTCCAACCATCTTTACCAAATTGTATCCACAGTTAGGCCTAGGCCCTGGGACCAACCCATTAAATTTTGGGCTAAGTAGGTCAAAATTCAAGGTCACAGTAAGGTCACAAAGTCTCATATTTTCCTATCTCTCATCATTGAGCAATTTTCGAAAGTTCATCAAAAATTCAGAATGACTTCGATTAGCCTCCAGTTTGATCCACCCGTAGCTTATAACAATATCTTGTATCTGGCACAAAATTGTCCACATCCACTGTGGAATGTGGACTCTGTGGACATTTCAATTTAACATTGAAAATCCCATTTACCACACATTTTTCATTGTAACTCAACAAATATTGATTGGAATTTAATATAATTTGACATACACATGACTGGGACCAAGCTTCAGCTTTTTCTACTGTATGGGACAACCTTGAAACTTAAATTTAAAAAGAAACAGTCGATCTACACATGCACACCGTTCGGGGTGCTTAGCGAAGGTTTGCATTCTCTGAACATTTGTTCATTCATTAAAATGAACTTTTGTACTACACTCAACAGGTACGATCTGAACCAAAACAGTAGGAACACAAGAAAAGCACTCGGAGAGCGCAGACCTCTGCCAAGACAGATCTGCCTCCACCGATCACCACCAAAATCAATCATTTCTTCCTTGTGCCAGTATAAACATTTCCTGAAAATTTCCTGAAAGTCCATCCATAACTTTTTGAGTTATCTTGCTAACAAACAACATGCACGCAAACACACAAAGCAAAGTGATCACAATACCTCCTGGCGGAGGTAACAAGAATAAAAAAAGAACATGAAGTTTAAAAGTTCAGAAGGTGGAGGTCTGGGGAAAACAGCAGTTTGGAAAAAGTCTTGTATTTGGATAAAGAGCAAATGCTCTGATTGGTTTGGATCCATACCTGGACCAGGAGCTGGAGCCAGGCTGATGCTGTGATGGATTTCCTTCTCTGGTTCTGGTTCTGGTCTAGGTGTCCTCTGTCACTGGTCCAGTTCTTTTCTTTTTCCTGTGTTTGTCTGTGGTTCTGGTTCTTCATCTGTCGGCTTCAGGACCCACTAGAACAGACAGGTCAATCCGTTCTCTTAAAGGTTCTTTTAGAACTTTATTATTTTCATCTAAAATGTGGAGCCATCTGTACACGTCAGTTCATTATAAATCCAACATAAATTAGTTCTTTTGTCATTTAGATCAGAACGTCATTTCTAAATCAGTCCATTTCCTCTCGTGTTCTCAGTGTTTTGAGCTGTTGAACAAAATCATTTTTCCTTTTAGTTTTATTTATTTAGGAAAAGGAGGAACAATGCATATTAATTAACATGTAAAAACAAATGTAAAAATGTCAGATTATATCCTAAGGCTTATTTCCACCTGTAGACCTCCAGTTACACAAAACCACACAAAATACACACAAATACTCACAGGGACAAATACAGATACCATCAAATGCAACACGGACAATGTTAGTACACTAAAAAAAATGACTCATGGGGTTAGTAAATTGAGCTTAAAATCAAGAGCTTTCTCTGCTTAAAAAATTAAGTTTGTTACATGTACACATTTAAATCAGTTAAGTTATTTTATTAAGTTGGTCTAAATGAAAAACACGGAAACAGATCTTAACTTAATAACATATTGATTTTGAACAGACATTTCTGGCTTAAACATGTTAGTATATTAGTTAGTACAGCTTAAAAATCTTGTAAACTTCCTTTAAAAAGCTGAGTACAAGTCTGATTTAATAAAAAAAAAAAAAAAAAAAATATCAGTCTTTTTATTCATAGTGGGGCAGCTTAACCAAAATATCCATAACAATTGTGCATTTTGTGATAAAAGCATGAAATTTGGCACACACGTAGACATTAATATTCTGAAGAGATCTGGATACTGAGCCATCTCAGCCGCAAGTGACCCCTGTGACCCTAGTGAGGATAAAGCGGGTTCAGAAAATGAATGAATGTCCTGTTGCAATACTTGTAGCTCCATGACAATGGGTTGTAATGTAGTGTTAGTGATGGTGCAGTGGATAGACCTCGTGCCTCACAGACAGAAGGTCCTGGGTTCGATTCCAACACCAGTCCATGGGGGTGGGACCTTTCTGTGTGGAGTTTACATGTTCTCCCCGTGTCTGTGTGGGTTCTCTCTGGTACTCTGGCTCCTCCCACCATCCAAACACATGCACTGATAGGTTAATGGGTTCATCTGAATCCCCCAGGTGTGAATGTGACAGTGATTGTCTCTATATGTTCAGTCTGTGATGAACTGGTCACATGTCCAGGGTGAACCCCGCCTTCACCCATAAGTAGCTGGGATAGGCTCCAAGTGACCCCTGTGACCCTAGTGAGGATAAAGGGGGTTCAGAAAATGAATGAATGAATGAAGTGTTAGTGATTCCCGCCAAAATGTGTGCTAGTGTTTCCTCTACACTAATGGCGGCAAATTCAAATGGAATGTCCATGTTTTAATATTTAGTCCGTAATGTGTCTGTAAAGGGCCAAAGGCCTTGGGGGATCCCACCAGGAAACCAGAGGGAACAGAACTGAGGACAGATTTGATAAATGTCGGAATGGTATGAATTTTTGAAAAAACAAGGCATTTTGGTGACCTTAACCCCCAACATGAACTTGACAATTAGACTGTTCATAGTACGAAGTACTCTTACAATACAATATGGTACTGACAAGATCATTAAATGTCCCATCATGAACAGATTTACACACTGCACTGGACAAAAGAGTGGAGAATCTGTGGAAAGTTGCGATTTTCAGAGTTAAAAAAGTATTTTCGGGGGGTGTTTGGACAAAAAAATTTTCAACAAAATTACACAGGAGTGCTTAGATATCTTGTAGCACCCAGAAAATCAGGGCTAATGTGGTATTTGATATTAAGCCCCCCACCTACTGTAAATGGTCAGGAAAGACCAGGGAAGAACCAGTACTTGAAATTGTGCAAGACATAATATTCTAATTAGACTAATTAGCATAATTAGTCTAACCTGACCTTAAATGCACACGTCTGTGTGTGTGTGAGGGGAGACTGCTCACAGGAAGGGACTTCTGATCACTGGAAAGAACCATGAGCCGGTGACAATATCTTGATCATAAACTGTCAGAGAACAGTTACTGCTGCCATGTGGAAAACAACTGCATGTAAAATTTGGTAGTGGCCAAAAGTTTTCAATAAATTCATAAATGCAACAGTAAGAATGCTAATGTTGATATCTTGTTCCACAGTCTGAACAGAAAAGTATTACATTATTGCAAAATGTCAATTTTAAGCAGATTTTGAGCGCTACCTTGAATCAAATCAAAATTTTGACCTCTGAGCAGACTGGAACCACAAAAAATGACTTCAGCACATCCCAAACTATAGAAATAGACACCAAGAACATGAATATTTATCAACTGTGTCTAATTCTATGCTTAAATCAATTTTCACACAACGCGATTGGCGGCCATCTTGAAAAATGGCCGTTCAAGACAAAATTTGAGGTGGCTCAATATCTATATCTGCTCACTATCTATCAGTCTACATCTGTGCTGATTTTGGTGCTTTTATCAACAAATGCACAATAGGTTAGCTATGCTGCCCCACTATCAAGAGTTAATCACACAAACATCCATTATTACAATTTGTCCACATTTTTTTTTATTAGTGATAGTTAACAAGACATTGAGGACAGAAAAACAACAACAAGAAAAGCACTCGGAGACCGCAGACCTACGCCAAGGCAGATCTGCGCCCCCCCCATCACCTCCAAAATTGAATCATTTCTTCCTTGTGCCAGTATCAACATTTCCTGAAATTTCATGAAAATCTGTCCCTAACTTTTTCAGTTATCTTGCTAACAAACAAACAAACAAACAAACATGCACGCACACAAAGCAAAGTGATCACAATACCTCCGGGCGAGGTAATGACAGAGTAATGACAAACAACAACAACTTCATATTACAATGAAACAAGTGTTCAGAGAACGCCAACCTCTGCCAAGCACCCTGAACGGTGTGCATGTGTAGGATCAACTATTTCTTTTAAATTTAACAGTTTCCAGGTTGTTCCATACAGCAGAAAAAGCTGAAGCTTGGTCCCTAGTCATGTGTATGTCAAATTATATTAAATTCCAATCAATATTTGTTGAGTTACAATGAAAAATGTGTGGTAAATGGGATTTTCAATGTTAAATTAAAACGTCCACAGAGTCCACATTCCACAGTGGATGTGGACAATTTTGTGCCAGATACAAGATATTGTTCTAAGCTACGGGTGGATCAAGTTGGAGGCTAATCGGAGTTGTTTTAAATTTTTGATGAATTTTCGAAAATTGCTCAATGATGAGAGAGAGGAAAATGTGAGATTTTGTGACCTTACTGTGACCTTGAACCTTTGGCCTATTTGGCCCAAAATTTAATGGGTTGGTCCCAGGGCCTAGGCCTATCTGTGGGGACAATTTGGTAAGATGGTTGGAATAGTTTTCCCATAAAGTTGCTAACAAACAAACCAACACATAAACAAACACACAAAGCAAAGTGATCACAATACCTCCTGGCGGATGTAATGAACATAAATGTAAGTAAGTAAATTTTACTGTGAGATCCACTGTTCTGTGTCCTGTCTGGAGCTGAGCTAGGCTAGGCTAGTTTAGCAGTGTGCCCCTGTGTGCAGGGTTTGTGCTAAGCTAAGCCAAGCTAACATGTCCTGGGCTGATCCTGAGGGGATTTGTGCTGTTTTCTGTTTCCTGTCATGAGGCTTTGCTGGGCAGCTGTTGGACTCAGAGTGTGTTTGATGCAGAGTGAGTGCAGCTTTACATCAGCTGACAGGAGGATCATACACACACACACACACACACACACACACACACACACACACACACACACAACACACCACACCATCCTGTCTCAGATCACAGTCCTGATGCAAGCCCTCATCATCATCGTCTCTGCTCCGAAGAGCTCGTAAAGCTCCGCTATCCACAACCTGAGGTTCAGGTAGGTTTTCTGTGCACATGCACCGACGGGCATTTGGGTCGCATGTGGTCGGGTGTGGGTCCGTGGTTCGGGTCGGGCCAAGAGCCCATACTGATGTGAGCTTCAGATATCTGAGGATGAGACATACCGCAGCTCATTCAGGTTGAATGTATTCGACTCTCTGACGGTCGTAACCAGTCGTAGAGAATCCATCCATGTCACGGCAAACATCAGAATACGCTGTGTCACCATGGAAACAGAGTTCAGCTAACCTCGTGACTTCTGGCGTTGTCCCCATCATGGTCTTAGAATCAGACTCTTCCAACTTTTACTGCGGTCTCACCTTAAATCCGTTTGTCAAAGTACAACCTCTGGAATGGGCAAAGTTGCATTTTCATCAGTACAGGTGTGACGTCCTGTTGGGGTCAGGGGTCATGAGTCAGGGTTTGGTAGGCCAGGACCAGATACAGGTTTAGACCACATTCGGTACAACCACCCTAAAGCTCATGCTAGAGCCAGAGTTTTCGCACTGTTAAAAGCGGCGATATTAAGCCAGTTCTGCTTAATATTGACCTTCGCACCGTCGTCATGGTAACACCCTTCAATGAAAAGCCGCCGTTTTGGTAGTGTATGTTTTTTGAGAGACAGGTCGGTTTGATGTTTGCTCAGGTGTATTTTTTTAAAAACTGAACTGAAAGTGAATTTTCAGTCTGAAACGGTGAACTTCCTGTGGGGTCGTCGTGAAATTAATGTTCAGTTTCTGTTTGAAACTGGGTCAAAAACACCCCACATGAAGCCCCGCCCACAGCCTCGTCCATGTGTAATACCACTGACGGCCACTAGGTGCTGGCCTCTGCAGACTTTATGGTTCACAGGTTCCACTAACGAACTTTCAAAGGACTTTGTTATTCAGTGTTTGATCAATTTAACTGTTTTTGAGGCTATCAATTAGCATTAGCTTACCTCAGGATTGTGTAGCTCCACCTCTTTTGTCCAAAGATGAGCACTTCTGTCTCTGTGGTGACAAGCAGACTCCTTCCATCTTCATGTCAGATAAGAAACTGACAGGTGACATCATGATGATACGTTTATATCCAGTGTGTGTTTGTCCTAAAGGTTTTAATAGTCGACGTGAACAGAATGAATCAGTTCTATGACAAACTGACGCTAATGTGGTTTAATGTCACAGATTCAGCTGCAGAACACAGTGGACTGAACACCTGGCCCACGTCTGGGTTCAGGCACTGCTGACTCCTCTTCCTCCTCCTCTTCTTCTTCCTCCTCTTCTACCTCCTTCTCCTCTTCCTCTTCGTCCTCTTTCTCCTCCTCCTCTTCTTTCTCCTCCTCTTCCTCCTCTTCTACCTCCTTCTCTTCTTCCTCCTCCTCCTCTCCATCCTTTCTCCTCCTCCTCTCCATCCTTTCTCCTCCTCCTCTTCCTCCTCCTCTTCTTCCTCTTCCCCCTCTTCCTCCCCCTCTTCTTCCTCCTCTTCTTCCTCTTTCTCCTAATCCTCTTCCTCCTCTTCTACCTCCTTTTCTTCCTCCTCTTTCTCCTCCTCTTCCTCCTCCTTTTCTACCTCCTTCTCCTCTTCCTCTTCTTCCTCCTCTTCCTCCTCCTCCTCCTTCTTCCTCCTTCTCCTTCTCCTCTTCCTCCTCCTTTTCCTTCTCCTCCTCTTCTTCCTACTCTGGGGGGCTGTGTTTGTCCTGGGGCACAGTATTAATACATGCATTTACGTCCACCTTCACCCACTGTAACATATAAAATAGGACCATATTTGAACCCATTTATCGGATTAACATAGACATTTTATTGTGTTCTGACTAGGGATGTAAACAATTAATTGACTAACGATTAATTGTTGATAAGAATTTGCTCGATTAAATTATTAATTGTTGGTTAATTGCCCTTGTCCGCCTGTCCACACGTGTCTGAAGGCTGCAGGTTTGTCCGCGCTGCGACGCCACAGCTGGGATAGCCGGTCATCGAACCGAATCATGGCGTTGATGAGTTAGAATGTCTTTATGGACATGGTGGAGCCAAACACAGACCGGCTCATCTGTTTGTGGGAGCGGTGCACCCCTGAATAAATACACACACAAATGCAGGGTCAGTATCGGATCGTTTTCCCTAGAGGTTGGTGTAGTCCACGGTCAGTGAGACAGAAGTTGAAAACATCCTCGAGGCTCCTGATCCAGGACACAGGTTTGTAATGCATTTGCGAAGCTTCAGGAGGAAAAGATAAATGAGCGAAAAGTTTCACTTTCACTCATGCGGGGGCACGGAATGCACCGCCCCATACCCCTATAGTACTATAAGTAGGATGGAAAGTGACACACGTAAGCACGAGGTTACCAACCATCCCGCACACATCCTCCAGTGCGGTGGAGTAACACCCCCCGATGAAACGCATGTGCGTGCACCCCCTCATTACAGACTGCCACACCAACAGATGAATTCCACAGGAAACACTGACTGTATCCAATGGTTCAATAAATCAATCATTAAGGAATATGACATGGATTTATCATGAAGTATAAAAATAATTTTAGCTTTTTCCTATAGACCGTATTGAAAAAGAAATTCAGGTTCTCAGGAAAATCACCGCTTATCAATTAATCGTTAATCGATCAATGAGGTCAACCAACTAATGATTAATGAATTAATCGATAATTTGAATCCCTAGTTCTGACTCTAGAGCTGAAGCCATTTGTTAAAACTGCACATGATGATGTTGAGTTAGTGGGTTTGAGGAACTCAAGTTTCATTAACAACAAACAGGAAGTCAGGAAGTACAAACAAATCATACAGATTATGGAGAATTAAGCCTCTGGTGTCCAGGTGAGCATATTATACACATTTTACACTTCCTGTTTTTAAAGGTCAGATTATTTTACAGTTTGTTTTAGGTCAGAATTCAACAGTATTCATTTGTGTCTGATTGTTTAAATTCTGGAAAAACTAAATCCATCCCATAATAAACAGTGTTCAATTCCTACACTAACACCCTTCTACCAAGTGTGTACAAAATACACACTGACACATTTAACGTTTAACATTTGACCTAGAACCAAAAATAATAATGGATATGAACCAATGTTACTGTTCCAATTTTTATGTAGTATGTAGTTTTCATAAAAAATATGGTTTGTTTCCATTACAAACCTGTCATTTTAAGGGTTAAAATGTGACCGTTATTGAGTATTTTGCATTTTGTTTATGGCTCAAGTTGATGAAATACAAAAAAAAAAAAAAAAAAGCTTAAAAAAAAAAGGTCAAAACCAACTGTATAAAACCATCCTGACATTATTATGACTGTGCAGATTATGCGCTGTAGGTGGTTAAAGGCCGTCTGTGATACCGGAGGGTTAATGATGTCATCTGTGTGTTTCCATGACGACTGTGTGAGTCCTGTTATTTCTACTAATGGGACACTAGCATGACCCAGGTCTGTTCAGCGGAACACAAACTCCACCTGAGTCTGTTCTGAACCAGAGGACCAGGATCCGGTCCATCTGATCTGGATCAGCTCCTCCTCTGAGTCCAGTTGAACATTTAATCTGATGATGTCACAGCGTCAGTGTTGAGATGAAAACGCTAATCCAGGTTTATGTAACTGGTGCGTCCGAAGGAGGATTAATGCAGAGTGAATTAAAGCCAGAGTTGATCAAGTGATCGTGGAAACCTCCTTTCATCTAAACTCATGTTGTCATTCACCTCCTCCATATTCAGCCACGCTGGCCTCAATCAGAACCAGAACCAGAATATTGTTATAATTATTAAGCCCAGGGGGACATTATTGGGTGGTACAGTCGCTCCAAGGGTTGTAAGAAAATATCAGTTCTGCAATATATCATATTTCATTTCACAATACTGTATCAATATTAAAAGTACTGTATCGATATTTTTAGGTATTTATTCAGATTTGTGGAGGTTCAGTTTGTTTTCTTTTTAGCTTACCGCCAACAGGCTGTAACCTACTGTTGTCCATGCGGCGTTCGGTGGCATCTATTGTTGTCGTCTGTCGTCGTCGTCTGTCGTCCGTTAGAAAAATTTCAATTGTCTTCTCCGAAACTACAATTCCGATTGACTTCAAACTTGGTATACAGCTTCTTTATGATCATGTCAACAAAAGTTAGTGAAATTATTTGGATCCGGATCTGATTCTGGATTTGGTGCCACTTTGAAAAATTTCCCCATTATAAGAGATAGGAAGTGGATCGATGCAATAACTCAGTAAATATAAATTATATCACGTTGAAATTTCTACAGTCCAGCCCTGATGGGGAGATGACCAAAACATAATGTCCACATGCTGATCAGGATCTTCTTCTGGATCCGGGAACTTACAGAAAATTTAACATGGGCTCTTATGGTGAAAAAATTTCAATCGTCTTTTTCTCCGAAACTATTTTTCCGATTGACTTCAAACTTGGTATACAGCTTCTTTATGATGTTGTCAACAAAAGTTAGTGAAATTATTTCCATCCGGATCTGATTCTGGATTTGGTGTGACTTTTGAAAAATGTTCCCATTATAACAGATAGGAAGTGGATTGATACAATAAATCAGTAAGTATCAATGATATCAAGTAGGAATTTGAATTTTTTTACAGATCAGATTGGAATATGACCAAAACATGGGCTATTTCTGTAATAGAATAAATACCATAACTGGGTGATGATAAATGGCATCTGGATACATTTCCCCAAAGCTTTGAATTTGGCTGGTAAGCTACAGGGCCATTGGTCCTATTTTTTGTTTTTCTTTTATTATTTAACACTGTTTTATTAAATAATGTTAGTTCCTTTGTTGGATTGAACTAAAAATAATGTTCTAATGTTAGTTCTGAACTAATCCAATATGAACATTGAACAGGATCTTAAACTGTAATGTCTGTAAAACAGAATTTCAGTTTGAACACAGGACATTTGGTGATATAGCATTAGATCCTGTTGGGATCAAATAAAAATGTGTTTAGTATTTGTGCATATTTCTGGTGTAATTCAATTCTTCAAGGAAATTATCATTTAAAAAAAAAGAAACAAACAAAATGCCTTTTTAACAGTGTTATGATATATTGTGATATCATATTTGTACCGTATCGCCAGATTCTGGCCGATACAACGCTCCATTCAAGTAGAATAAAAAGTAGCAGGAAAGAAATTATCAATACAAAAAAAATCATATTTATTTATGTTTATTTATATGTGTATATGTGTGTGTGTATAAATATTAAAACACCAAATTAGAACAGCAATTTGTGCAATATGTCCTAGACAAATATGATCAAAATGATGATTAAATAAATATATGTAAGTGTGTACTTATAATGATGATGTTTTAAGGTGACTGCACTAGTTCTTCGTTCTGATGAACCTGTGCGTCCCCCCTGAGGTGGTCTGTAGTTAAACACCTGCCTTGCTCCTCGCTGCGTCATGTGCCGTGCTGCCTAGCGCCCGCCGTCCCTGCTGACGTCCGTTTCTGTGGAAACACTCCCTGAGGCCTGATGCGCCTGTGTCCCAGGAGATTGTTTACCTGTCGAGCAGAGAGCTTCATAAAGGCGACGCTCTGCTTGGACACGTTTGAGGAGGACCGAGCTGGCCGCCGCCTGTCGGAGTGTGGGGGCTGGAAGGTCGCCGCGGGGGGTTGGGGTGGGGGCAGGGGCAGGGGAGGGGGATGCTGTGGTGTGGCTCCTCTGTCTTGGCTCTGTTCTTGTTTTTCGTAGGTATTTCTGCTGCTGCTCCTCTGCTTCTGAGCCTCTGGAGCTTCTGGTCAACCCAAATCAACCCTTTGACCTGCTTGTGGTTCTCCTTCTCCCTGCATCTTTCAGATCTCCGGCCCCCTTCCCAAGCTGAAGGAGTCGAGCTCCCATGAGTCTTTGCTGAGCCCCGGCAGCGCGGTGGAGGCTCTGGACCTGAGCATGGAGGAGGACGTGTTCGTCAAACCTCTGCACAGCAGCATCCTGGGACAGGAGTTCTGCTTCGAGGTGACCGCAGACATTCAGCACCACTGTAACAGCCATGTTCAGGAGGTCAGAGGTCATGTGACACTGTCTGTAGGTCAGAGGTCATGCGACACTGTCTGTAGGTCAGAGGTCATGTGACGTGGTGTCTATAGGTCAGAGGTCATGTAGCACTGTCTGTAGGTTGACACTGTCTGTAGGTCAGAGGTCATGTGATGTGGTGTCTGTAGGTCAGAAGTCATGAGACGCAGTATCTGGAGGTCAGAGGTCATGTGACATACTGCCTGTAGGTCAGAGGTTATGTGACACAGTGTCTGTAGGTCGGAGGTCATGTGATGTGGTGTCTGTAGGTCAGAGGTCATGTGACATACTGTCTGTAGGTCAGAGGTCATGTGACGTACTGTCTGTAGGTCAGAGGTCATGTGACGTACTGTCTGTAGGTCGGAGGTCATGTGACACAGTGTCTGTAGGTCGGAGGTCATGTGTCACAGTGTCTGTAGGTCAGAGGCCATGTGACGTACTGTCTGTAGGTCAGAGGTCATGTGACGTACTGTCTGTAGGTCAGAGGTCATGTGACGTACTGTCTGTAGGTCGGAGGTCATGTGACACAGTGTCTGTAGGTCGGAGGTCATGTGTCACAGTGTCTGTAGGTCAGAGGCCATGTGACGTACTGTCTGTAGGTCAGAGGTCATGTGACGTACTGTCTGTAGGTCAGAGGTCATGTGACGTACTGTCTGTAGGTCAGAGGTCATGTGATGTGTTGTCTGTGTCTCAGGTGACGTACTCAGGTGGAAGTAAGTGTTTCAGCTGCACATCGGCGTCGGAGAGAGACAAATGGATGGAGAACCTGAGGAGGACCATTCAGCCCAACAAGGTGAGTGAACCTACAGCCCGTGGGCTAAAAGTGTCTGCCAAAGGCTCCAGTCTGGGCCACAGGACAAATGTGTGAAAGGCAAAAATTATACTGAAGAGATGAACAACCGTTTAGTTCAGGTTCCACATTCAGATCAGTATGATCAAAAGTGGAGCAGAACCAGTCAAATAACAACACAATCACCTATAAATGGTGACAAATACAGAATTTTGTCTCCGATTTAGTGTGAAAAGTAAAATTTCATGAAAATATTTCCATTTATAAACTGTCCTTTCACAAAACAATCTGACCAACCTGAATTGTCTTCATATAATCAGTGTAATTGTTCCAATATTCAGTCTGTTCTTAAATGTTGTGTTTGTTTGTAGATCCACTGTATCTGTACAATAGAATAAACATGTTTTAATGATAAACTGAACCTGAATATTGGTCCAGTTACACTAATTTTAATAATGAAATTCTAGGTTGTTCATGTTATTTTCATCTGTTTCAGGATAGTTTATAAATGTAAGCATTTTCCTGTTCATGTGACTGTTCGTCTTTCGCTGCTCTGACCACTTATAGATCCTATTTGTCTGAATCAAGATTATCATTAACGAATACTAACGAAATGATGAAAACTAGAATTGGAAAAAACATTTTAATTAACTGAAATAAAAACTATAATTAAAAGAAAAAAGCAATAACTAACTGAAACTGTATTGTATGTTTACAAAACTAACTAAAACAGATAAAAAATTATGGATAAAATTCCCTTTGTTTTCGTCTTTGTCTACGTCGGATTAATATGAAAGCAACTTATTTCGCTCTAGCAATTTTAGCTAGCAGCACCATATGATATTTATCGGTCCGTCACTTGTGATCACTTGTGGTTTCCAGTCATCTTCTGGTCCCCACTCTACCTGGAAACATGGAGACTAAAGCTGGGAGAAAGCAGCAGAGTCCTGTCTGGGATTTATTTGAATACGACAGAGAAGAAGAGAAAAGATATTTTAAAAAAAACAACCTAAAACTAAGCATTTAGAAAAAAATGAAAACTAATAAAAACTAGCAAACCTGCTCTAAAAACTAATTAAAACTAACTGAATTAGAGAAAAAAAGTCAAAACTAAATAAAACTAAACTAGAGTGAAAAATCCAAAACTATTAGAACCTTGGTGTTTAGTCCTGAGGTCCACTGCTGTTGGTTCCAAATCCAACATGTTGGGAAAGTTGGGAGAAAGCAGCAGAGTCCTGTCTGGGATTTATTTGAATACGAGGACAGAGAAGAAGAGAAAAGAGACGACTAAACTAAAACTAAACTGAAACTAAGCATTTAGAAAAAAAATTAGAACTAATAAAAACTATCAAACCTGCTCTAAAAACAATTAAACTAACTGAATTAGAGAAAAAAAAAATCAAAACTAAATAAAACTAAACTAGAATGAAAAATCCAAAACTATTAGAACCTTGGTCTGATTGTGGAATCGGAACCAGCCTGAGTTTGACGTCTGTATTTTGGAGGCAGAGTTTTGACGTGTATTTGTTGTAGGATAACTGCCGGCGTGCGGAGAACCTGTTGCGACTGTGGATCATCGAAGCCAAAGATCTACCGCCGAAGAAGAAGTACTTCTGCGAGCTGTGTCTGGATGACGTCCTCTACGCCCGGACCACCAGTAAAACCCGCCACGACAGCCTGTTCTGGGGCGAGTACTTCGACTTCTGCAGCCTCCCGGCCGTGCGCAGCGTCACCGTGCACATCTACCGTGACATGGACAAGAAGAAGAAGAAGGACAAGAACAACTACGTGGGGCTGGTCAACATCCCGGTGGCGGGCGTGACAGGTCGACAGTTCGTGGAGAAGTGGTACCCGGTCAGCACGCCCACCACCAGCAAGACCAAAGGGGGCGGTCCGTCGATCCGCATCAAGTCCCGCTTCCAGACAATCTCCATCCTGCCCATGGAGCAGTACAAGGAGTTCGCAGAGTTCATCACCAACAACTACACCATGTTGTGTTCGGTGTTGGAGCCCGTCATCAGCGTCCGCAACAAGGAGGAGATGGCCTGTGCACTGGTGCACATCCTGCAGAGCACCGGGAGGGCAAAGGTCAGGGTCAGCAGCCAATCAGAAACACAGCAACCAATCAGAGCATAGCAACCACCAGATAGAGCCAATGGGATGCAGTTGAATAAAATAGTACAGAGGGCAAAGGTCAGGGTCAGCAGCCAATCAGAACACAGCAACCACCTGACAGAGCCAATGAGGACGCAGCAGAATAAAATAATACAGAGGGCAAAGGTCAGGTTCCTTTACAGACTGAGTTGCTCTGATGTGTTGAAGTATGAATTTACCCATTCTCTAATAATATTCACATTTTGTGGAATTTATGCTTTTTAGTTTTTTCACTTGAATCGTATTAACCCTCTGGTGTCCAGGTGAGTGTATTAAACACACTGTAACCCTCTGGTGTCCAGGTGAACATATTAAACACACTTTAACCCTCTGGTGTCCAGGTGAGTGTATTAAACACACTTTCCACTTCCTGTTATTAAAGGTCATTATTTGTAATGTAATTATTGTACACAATTTGTTTTAGGTCTGAATTCAACAGTTGTTCATTTGTGTCTGATTTCTAAAATTCTGATCCATCCACGAAATCCATCCCATAATAAACACTGTTAAATTCCTACACTAACGCCCTTCTACCAAGTGAGTACAAAATACACACTGACACAATTAACATTTGACCTAGAACTAAAAATAATAATAACATGAACCAGTGTTTGTGTGAATCACTGACAGATGACAGGAGGAAAAAAAAAACAACTAATCTAGTATTTATGTGGAATATTGGGAAAAAAAACAACTAATCTAGTATTTATGTAGAATATTGGAAAAAAAAACAAGTAATCTAGTATTTATGTAGAATATTGGGAAAAAAACATGTAATCTAGTATTTATGTAGAATATTGGGAAAAAAACAAGTAATCTAGTATTTATGTAGAATACTTGGAAAAAACAACTAATCTAGTATTTATGTAGAATATTGGGAAAAAACAACTAATCTAGTATTTATGTAGAATATTGGGGAAAAAACAATCTAGTATTTATGTGGAATATTGGGGAAAAAAACAATCTAGTATTTATGTGGAATATTGGGAAAAAAACAACTAATCTAGTATTTATGTGAATTATAGGGGGAAAAAAACAACTCTTGTGTATTTTTCATAAAAAAGTATATTTTTTTAATGTTACAAACCTGTCGTTTAAAGGGTTAAAAATATGGCAGTTATTGAGTATATTGTGTTTTTGTTTGTGGCTCAAGTTGATGAAATGGAAAGAAAAAAGTACAGAAGTTGAAAACGTGAAAACCATTCTGACGTTATTAGATCATGCGCTGTAGGTGATTGACGGACTTGTATGGGTGGGACACCAGAAGGTTTAATGTATGTGTCGTCCAATCAGGTGACAGATACAGCCGGTGGTCTGCGCAGAGGATTTAGTGACAAGAGCTGAAGTTCAGAACTTCTCCACACTCGTCCTTAAACTTTAACCATCCTTATGTCCCTTAATCTGCTCCGTCCTCTCTGACTCCGCCTCTTCCTGTCCCCGTGCAGGACTTCCTGACGGACCTGGTCATGTCGGAGGTGGACCGCTGTGCAGACCACGACGTCCTGATCTTCAGGGAGAACACGCTGGCCACCAAAGCCATAGAGGAGTATCTGAAGCTGGTGGGACAGAAGTACCTGCATGATGCCCTGGGTGAGTCCTGCACACGCACGCACACCTGAACACAATCTGACTGAGCATCAGAAGATCAGCTACAGCTGCAGCCGTCCGTCACTCTTACAACCATTAACCCATCCATTACCGTCTGTGATTCCATTAAACCATTACTGGAATAAATGGGAAAAAAAAAAGTAAAAATGTGAAACAGACATATGAAAAAGACAAACTGAAAGAACAACCACAAAAGTATCAAAGTAAAAGTATATATATATATATATATATATATATATATATATATATATATATATATATATATACACACACACACACACAGTGGGACAAAAAAGTATTTAGTCAGCCCCTGATTTTGCAAGTTCTCCTACTTAGAAAGATGACAGAGGTCTGTAATTTTCATCAGAGGTACACTTCAACTATGAGAGACAAAATGAGAAAAAAAATCCAGGAAATCATATTGTAGGATTTTTAAAGAATTTATTTGTAAATTATGGTGGAAAATAAGTATTTGGTCAATAACAAAAGTTCATCTCAGTACTTTGTAACATAATCTTTGTTGCCAATGACAGAGGTCAAAGGTTTGCACACACTGTAGCTGGTATTTTGGCTCATTCCTCCATGCAGATCTCCTCTTGAGCAGTGATGTTTTGGGGCTATCACTGAGCAACACGGACTTTCAACTCCCTCCACAAATTTTCTATGGGGTTGAGGTCTGGAGACTGGCTAGGTCACTCCAGGACCTTGAAATGCTTTTTACGGAGCCACTCCTTCGTTGCCCGAGTGGTGTGTTTGGGATCCTTGTCATGCTGGAAGACCCAGCCACGTTCCGTCTTCAGTGCTCTCACTGATGGAAGGAGGTTTTGGCTTAAAATCTCACGATACATGGCCCCGTTCATTCTTCCCTTAACACGGATCAGTTGTCCTGTCCCCTTTGCAGAAGAACAGCCCCAAAGCATGAGGTTTCCACCCCCATGCTTCACAGTAGGTATGGTGTTCTTGGGATGCAACTCAGCATTCTTCTTCCTCCAAACACGAGTTGAGTTTTTACCAAAAAGTTCTATTTTGGTTTCATCTGACCACATGATATTCTCCCAATCCTCTTCTGGATCATCCATATGCTCTGTGTCAAACTTCAGACGGGCCTGGACATGGACTGGCTTAAGCAGGGGGACACGCCTGGCGCTGCAGGATTTGAGTCCCTCTGGGCGTAGTGTGTTACTGATGGTAGCCTTTGTTACTTCAGTCCCAGCTCTCTGCAGGTCATTCATCAGGTCCCTCCTTGTAGTTCTGGGATTTTTGCTCACCGTTCTCATGATCACTTTGACCCCACGGGATGAGATCTTGCGTGAGGCCCCAGATCGAAGCAGATTATCAATGGTCTTATATGTCTTCCGTTTTCTTACAATTGCTCCCACAGTTGATTTATTCACACCAACCTGCTTGCCTATTGTAGATTCACTCTTCCCAGCCTGGTGCAGGTCTACAATTTTCTTCCTGGTGTCCTTCAACAGCTCTTTGGTCTTGGCCATGGTTGAGTTTGGAGTCTGACTGTTTGAGGCTGTGGACAGGTGTCTATTATACAGAGAACCAGTTCAAACAGGTGCCATTAATACAGGTAACGAGTGGAGGACAGAAGAGCTTCTTAAAGAAGAAGTTACAGGTCTGTGAGAGCCAGAAATCTGGCTTGTTTGTCGGTGACCAAATACTTATTTTCCACCATAATTTACAAATAAATTCTCTGAAAATCCTACAATGGGATTTCCTGGATTTATTTTCTCATTTTGTCTCTCATAGTTGAAGTGTACCTCTGATGAAAATTACAGACCTCTCTCATCTTTCTAAGTAGGAGAACTTGCAAAATCAGGGGCTGACTAAATACTTTTTTGTCCCACTGTGTGTATATGTGTGTGTGTCTGTATGTATACATATATATATATATATATATATATATATATATATATATATCAGTATAAAAGTATATATAAAAACATCTATATAGAAATAACAGTATATAGGTAGAGCCATCTGAGCCTGTTTTCCTGAAGCTTCCACGTCCACATGGACTGACCCTAAACTTCCAGAGCAGATCCAGGCTTCATTGAACACGTTCCTGTAAAAAACCTGATCAGCACGCAGAGTTTTTAGACCAAACCCAGAAATAAACTGACACTTTAATCCAGAATTAGATGAAAAGCTGCCAGAGTGTCTTTGAATCCCGGTTCTGCAGCTGGACTGGAGTACTGGAACACATGAAGACCTCATTCTGCTGCATCATCTTCATCCTTCTCTTCCTCTTCCTCTCACTTCACACATCTGACAGAAGACGAAATGGCTTAAAATAGTTCAGACATGTAAACTCTGCCGTCATCACCTGTAAAACCAGTGTTTGACAGCTCCGACTCGAATATGAAGAAACAGTCGAAGGAGCTGATTGATGTATTTATAGAATCCTCAGGTTCAGTCTGACACCCAGTTTAAGGGCATATCAAACTGTAAAAAAACAGTTTCAGCGCCGACCCTGAAAGCCTCACAGTGCATTTGTCAGACTGGACCCAAGTTCAAAGTGTTGTAGAACAGAACATCTATTAAAACAGAGGAAAGTTCAAGTCACTGCATCACTTCACAGCTTTCATCTGAACTCGGTAAATTTGGCCTCAGTTTGAGATAGTCCATATTTGATCTGAAAAAACAATCAGTTTGTGTTTTATTTTCTTTTTACCTTGAATCTGAACGTCTGCATTTTACAGAAAATTCAACATGTTTTTGCGCTTTTTAGTTTTTGGGTTGGTTTTGTATGTGTACATATAGTGGAAGTACTTGGAAGTATTTGTGTGTAGTATTCTGTCCTTTGTGTGTAGTATTCGGTCTTATGTTTGTATTTGCGTATAGTATTCAGTCCTGTGTGTAGTATTTGGTTTTATGTGTGTATTTGTGTGCGGTATTCAGTCTTATGTGTGTATTTGTGTGTAGTATTCGGTCTTATGTGTGAATTTGTGTGTAGTATTTGGTCTTATGTGTGTATTGGTGTGTAGTATTGGGTCTGATGTGTGAATTTGTGTGTAGTATTCAGTCTTATGTGTGTATTGGTGTGTAGTATTGGGTCTTATGTTTGTATTTGTGTGTAGTATTGGGTTTTATGTGTGAATTTGTGTGCAGTATTCGGGCTTATGTGTGTATTTGTGTGTAGTATTCGGGCTTATGTGTGTATTTGTGTGTAGTATTCTGTCTTTTGTGTGTATTTGTGTGTAGTATTTGGTCTTGTGTGTTTATTTGTGTGTAGTATTCTGTCTTTTGTGTGTATTTGTGTGTAGTATTTGGTCTTGTGTGTTTATTTGTGTGTATTTGTGTGTAGTATTCTGTCTTTTGTGTGTATTTGTGTGTAGTATTTGGTCTTGTGTGTTTATTTGTGTGTAGTATTAATGTGTTTATTTGTGTGTATTTGTGTCTCCAGGGGAGTTCATCAGGGCTCTGTATGAGTCGGATGAGAACTGTGAGGTGGATCCTAGTCGATGCTCCAGCAGCGATCTGAGCGAACATCAGAGTAACCTGAAGATGTGCTGCGAGCTGGCCTTCTGCAAGATCATTAACTCCTACTGGTACCACCCACATTTAGAACCAGAATCACTGGATCAGTCCACATTAACCCCAGAGCACATGTAGAACCAGAACCATTGGATTGATTTACATATACATTATATTTACCACACCCACTGTCCAATGACCGCACCCACTGTCCAATGACCGCACCCACTGTCCAATGACCGCACCCACTGTCCAATGACCACACCCACTGTCCAATGACCCACTGTCCAACGACCACACCCACTGTCTAATAACCACACCCACTGTCCAACGACCACACCGTCCAATGGCCACACCCACTGTCCAATGACCCACTGTCCAAAGACCACACCCACTGTCCAATAACCACACCCACTGTCCAATGACCCACTGTCCAATGACCACACCCACTGTCCAATGACCACACCCACTGTCCAACCTCATGATGTGGTACCCCGGTATGAACCTGACCGTTTGATCTGGTACCCTGGTATGAACTGGACCCTATGGTCTGGTACCCCGGTATGAACCGGACCCTTTGGTCTGGTACCCTGGTATGAACCAGACCCTACGGTCTGGTACCCCGATATAAACCGGACCCTACGGTCTGGTACCCCGGTATGAACCAGACCCTACGGTCTGGTACCCCGATATAAACCGGACCCTACGGTCTGGTACCCCGGTATGAGCCTGGTCAGGTTTGGTCTGGTACCCCAGTATGGTCCTGGTCTCTGACTGTGCCGTCCTGTCCTCAGTGTGTTTCCTCGGGAGCTGAAGGAGGTGTTTGCGTCGTGGAAGCAGCAGTGCGTGGCCCGTGGACACCAGCAGGACATCAGTAAGCGTCTGATCAGCGCCTCCCTGTTCCTGCGCTTCCTCTGCCCTGCCATCATGTCGCCGTCGCTCTTCAGCCTCATGCAGGAGTATCCGGACGACCGCACGTCCCGAACACTCACCCTCATCGCCAAAGTCATCCAGAACCTCGCCAACTTCACCAAGTATGACCCCGTTCGTCTCCGCTGCTGAACGCCGCTCTGTTGAACATCCAACTGAGGTGTTGTCTGATCCGCAGGTTTGGGAATAAGGAGGAGTACATGGCCTTCATGAACGACTTCCTGGAGCACGAGTGGGCGGGGATGATGCGTTTCCTGTCGGAGATCTCTAATCCGGAGACTCTGTCCAACACGCCGGGCTTTGAAGGTTACATCGACCTGGGCCGGGAGCTGTCCGTCCTGCACGCTCTGCTCTGGGACGTGGTGTCGCAGCTGGACAAGGTGTGTTGGTTTAATAACGTCTAACAGATCCAGGATCAGGATGGAACCTTTAAGTCTAACTAGGTTTGGGGTTAAAGCAGTGTCCGCTTCAGTCTACATGTGTTTTACAACCAGTGTCTTCAGGGTTAAACAGTCAAAGTGGGTTTTCATGGGTCTGAAGTCTGCATAGTCTAGGTGAAACAAAACAAAGACCAACAGAAGCTTCTGTAGCTTTAACAGACATGCATGTATAGGGCTGCACAATTAATCGTTAAAAGATCGCGATCTCGATTCACACATGTATGCGATCTCATTTCTAAACACAGACGATTCTTAAGTATTTTATTTCACGGGCTGCATTACAAACAAATGCCCACAAACGCAGAACCGCCGCCACCGCCTCCTCCCTCAACCAATGGTAAAGCGTCTTTACAGCACGTGACCCTGCTGCTGTCAGCTGCAGTTGAGTGAAGAAAGAGTGAATTACAGCGGAGGAACATCTGCGATAAAGAGAGTGACATGGATGAAAACCCCAGTGGTAGTGGTGACTCACCACCTGAGCTCCTGCCCAATTAAGGTTCACATTCATCGGTGTTAATCTCATGTCGGTCTTTTCTGTCATCCAGATCCAAGTGTGTTTGCATTTTCGCTTCTCTGACTTCTTCTGCTGCTGTTCTTCTTCTACTTTTCTTTTCTTTGCCGGTGACGATAACTCGGCCTTTAACCAAGAATCAAAAGTCTCACCCTCTCTAAAAATTTTATATTAAAAATATTCCATTGTGCCGGCTGGGAAGTTGTTTTTGTGCTGCATACTTCCACAGATCAGCTGACATCACTTAGCAACCGGGACCAGAAGTGCAGCATTACTGCTGGTATGGTAAACATTTCACACAAAAAAACCATCACCGTCGTGTATTATACATATGTATAATATACAGGGTGTCCCTTAAGTCTCCATACATAGGAAAAATAAACGTTTCTTGACATAAACCATTTTTATTTATATAATATGCTCTATATGACTGCCATTTTGTCGGAAACACATTTCAATGCGTGTCCTCCGCTGCTGAAGAACTATAAAGAAGAAATATAAAGAAATACATGTTAGAACCATATATGTATGGAATGTATGATGTCTCCTATGTATGGAGACTTATGGGACACCCTGTATAATAGGCCAGGACAGAAGGGTAGAGAAAAGGTAAATGAATGTAAAGTTTCACTTTCACTTCTGCGGGGGCACAGACTGCACCGCCCCATACCCCCATTGTATAAGCAGGATGGAAACCGACGCATGCACGAACGGGTAATGGGCCAAAACACATGCGCGCAACCCCCCTCAGCCGAAGTGCGTGTGTGCGGCCGAGCCCCCCCACACACACACCGACCAGACGCACGCAACCCCCGCTGGAATGTGCGCATGCGCAACCCCCCCCCCATTACACACAGCCACACCAACAGATCTATTCCACAGCAAACACTGTATAAGTGACCGGATTACTTGCAGAGTGATATGAAAGTTGCGAATCAGAGTTAAAACAACCCATTTTCCTTGACAGCGGTGCAATAAACATTTTGTGAAAAAAAATCGTGCCAAAGAATCATGATTCATATTTTTGCCAGAATCGTGCAGCCCTACGCATGTACATGGTTACATGTAGGTACATAAATATATTGTGTCATTAATATGCTAATGAAGACATTCACACATATCTGCATAGACTGTTAACATCATTAGCATAAATGTAATACTTTATTAATGTCTGTAATGACGGATCACATACAAACTAATACTGAGCAGAGTTAGCTCAAGTCTGTCAAACATACATCCAGCGTTAAACCATCAAACTGACAGGCAGTTGGAGGCAGTTGGACAAGTTCACGGATGGAGCTCCGTCTTGAACATGTTGTCGAGGGATGATGTGAGTCGCTCAGGCATAGAAGCATCTATCTGTCGGCCATCTTTCACTAGTCGCTATGGCAACCTCCCTAGGACAAACCACTCGCTTGATTCCGCTCCGCCGCTCAGTTTCCCCCAGATTTATACCCAAACTTTTGTCTGCTGGATAAACTCAACTGTGAAAGAAACCCAAAGTAGCCCCAGAAATGGACTCCAGAACACCTCTGATCAGCAGACAGATCCTCCTGAAGCTGAAGTCTCTGTACTTGGACATCATTGAACTCCTACAACAGTGGTTTGTCCCAGTGAGGTTACTGTAGCGAGGCGTCAAAGATGGCTGACAGATAAATGCTTCTACACTTGTGAGACTCACATCATCCCCTGACACGTGCTGTAATGTTACGGCGACTCTGACCCATAATGCATAGCGACTCTTAAAGGCATTTCAAAATACAGGTTACTGTAGCCAATCAGTCGACTTCTGTGCTTTGAACCACTGCTGTCATAGAGATGAACACGACGTGAGTGATTGGTTATTACACATTTTAAAGGATTTACAACTAAATTATTTTACTGAACATCTGAGGACAGAACCAGGGATAGAACCAGGGGCAGGATCAGGGGCAGAACCAGGGACAGAGCCAGGGGCAGGACCACGGCAGAACCAGGGACAGAACTAGGACAGACCCAGGGGCAGAACCAGGGACAGAACAGACAGAACCAGGGGCAGAACGGGCAGAACAAGGGACAGAACTAGGACAGACCCAGGGGCAGAACCAGGGACAGAACAGACAGAACCAGGGGCAGAACCAGGGACAGAACAGACAGAACCAGGGGCAGAACGGGAAGAACCAGGGGCAGAACGGGAAGAACCAGGGACAGAAAGGGCAGAACCAGGGGCAGAATGGGCAGAACCAGGGACAGAACCAGGGTCTGTTTTCTGTCTGATACTAAACTGTGCTTTGAGCTGCTGATCAGTGATTGGTCGAGTGTGTGATGTAAATGTCTCATGATGTCACATGACCATCGGGAGCAGAGGTCACTAGAGGTCACTAGAGGTCATTTAACCACATCTTTTAGCTCCGCCTGGCTGACCTGCACAGCATGGCCCTGACCTTTGACCCCTCCCACTCCCCCTCCCTTCCTGCCTGTGCATCACCTGCCTCCCCTGCCTGAGCTCCGCCCCCTCAGCATGATCCCACTGTTTGATTGGTTATGTTCAGTCAACGCATGTTTTTTTTTTTTGTTGGATTGATCTTTAAGTTTCCCTCATGTTTTTCTCCCCCCACTCTTCCCCCACCCCCCCCCCCCGGTCACTTCCTGTCTGGCCGACTCTCTGTTGCCGCCATATTGGTTTTTTATCAAACCATACACACACACACACACACGGCGACCACAGGGTGAAAATTCCTTCCTGCAGGCCACCGTAGCCAAGCTGGGCCTCTGCCGAGGATTCTGGGAGATATCTCTCGATGTCTGGTTTCTCCAACGCCCGTCCAGCAGCAGCTGCGACGCCTCCAGGACCACAGCTCCGCCCACAACATCAGTGGCAGCCTATCATCAGGGTTACAGCGAATCTTTGAAGACCCCGGCGACAGGTAACCAATCAGAGAGCAGCAAGAGGCCAAGGTTTTAAAACCGAAGCTTTAACTCAGTTACTGTGTTGGACTACAACTCCCAGGATGCATTTCACTAAAAAAACATCCACCCACAGAGGCTCCTGTTCCTGTTCAAAGCTGAACGTCAAGGTTCTGTTTAAATGTTCATTCATTTATGTCTTTTTGAGTCTTGAATTTCTATCGGTTTAATGTTTTTTCAGCATATTAGTGTTAGTTTTATTTCAGTGAACGACGTCAGTGTTGAATTTTGCTAATTCAACATTGTTCTCCATGTTTGTTCATCTCATCTAAACATTCTTCCTTCATCGTTGTTCATGACTTGGTTTTTCTTTTCTTTGGTTCATGTTTTTACTTTTATTAAATATTGGACAAAGATAAAAGCTGTTTCATCTTGACTTGTTTGACGTGCGTTTTCCTGACGTGTCATCGTGTTTCCTCCTCAGTCACAGCGACGCCCGCAGTCTTCAGTCTCCAGTGGAGTTGATGGAGGAATATGTTCGTGGTCAGCGCCCCCTGCTGGCGCATCAGCATCCATCAGCCCACGCCAGCTTCTCAGACCCAGAGGACAGGGACGGCGTCCTGCCCAACGGCCGCAGCGTGTCTCTGGTCGACCTGCAGGACGCTCAGAGCCTCCACGGCCCGGTGCCACCGCACCATGAGGCCCCGCCCCGCCTCAGCAGGGTGGGCTCCCAGGCCTCCATCGGACAGGCCCCACCCACCTACCCCCACTCCACACCCCTTACCCCCCAGGCCAAAGCCCCAGGGGCTGCCAGGGACGGCCAACCGCAGAGCGCGCCGCAGGTGCGTCGGCCGCTGCATCCGTCACTGAGCCAGCAGCGCAGCCTGCAGCCGCTGTCCTTCCAGAACCCCGTCTACCACCTCAGTAACCCTGCCCACTCCACGCACTCCACCCACTCGCTGCGTCACGACTCCAGCTCAGAGAACCTGAGCACAGAGAGCTCGCACAACAGCCACAGCAACTCGGACGACTTCGGCAGCCAAGTGGGGGTCAAAGGTCGCATGGCGTCCAACAGCAGCCTGGACGAGCTGGGCAGTCGACGGAGCACACAGAGTGAGGAATGTTCGACACCCCGCCGCCACGTCATACCTGACCTGCCACCTGGCACCGCCACTGCGGTCGCTATCCCCCGACAGAGCACGACAGCAGGCACCGCCCACATAGTGAAGGTGGAGCAGCAGAGCAGAGGAGGCGGCGGAGCCCGGACGCCAAGGTCCCTCCCACACAGCGCTTCGCTCCGCAGCAGCAGTAGCGCAAACACTGAGCCGACACCCACGACAGGACCCACCCTCAATCGCCAACAGTCCACCTGTTCTATTGAAAACATGGCTCCACCCCCGAGGGGTGCTACTAAGCAACCACAGCAGGTAACGGCGACCGACAGGAAGTGTATTTTCTGATGTTCACTTTCAGCTCTGTGATAATTTGTTGAACTCGTGTACAGGTGGTGTCTCCAGTGGAGGCAGTCGCTGTGGCGATGTCTCCAGTGGAGAGGACGGCGGCCTGGGTGCTGAACAACGGCCAATATGAGGAGGAGGAAGGAGAGAGGAGCAAAGAGGAGGGCAGGAATGCCGAGAAGGTAAGGACCAGACCGGGTCACATCGTCGGACCGGACCAGACTGGGTCACCTGATGGCGTTTCTGTGTCCACAGTATGAGCTGGAGATCTCGCGGCTGAAGGAGCGTCTGCGGGCGTCCGGGCGCCGTCTGGAGGAGTACGAGCGCCGTCTTGTGGCTCAGGAACAGCAGATGCAGAAGCTGCTGCATGAGTACAAGGCACGTCTGGAGGACAGCGAGGAGCGGCTGAGACGCCAACAGGAGGACAAGGACAACCAGATGAAGAGCATCATCTGCAGGTAGACGGCGGCGGCGCCCTCTGAGGACAGACTTAGGACACGAGACCTAAACAGATCTAAAACCACAAAAACACAGAATCAGAGCAGTGACAGGATTCAAATAAAACACAACACCGCCATAAAGAATGATGCCTTCAGGTGCTGTCGGGATGATGATCCTTTGTAATTCCAAATCATGTTTGCGTTGTGTTCAAGTGCTTTTGTTGTCATAGTGAAATGAAAAATGTCTGAAACACAGTTTATGTCGACCTGATACTGGGGTCAAGCAGTTTAAGACATGTTCATTCATCTGAGACAATATTTTTTTGTGTGTCATTTTGGGTTTGTTTTGTAAACTGTAAAATCAGCTAACGGCAGCACAGTGTTAATAAAACCATCGTTCATCATTGGACATGAATCTCTTGGTGCTCCCATGTTGAAAAGGTCAAAGGTCATTTTCATGTCGTGTATATAGATGTTGTCCTAGTTCTACAGTGGAAAATGCAACATGAAGAGGCATTCATGACCAGTTTTTGAGTTTGTAACTAGTGTTTCCCATAATTCCCACAGCACGTGAAGGCAGCATAAGTGTTTGGGGTTTAATGATCTAATGTAAAGAGAGTTTGAGTCAGATTTATCTGAGGCCGCGACAAATGAAACCTTTTATTCCTGTAAAGACGAGGGTCCAGAAGGAAATGTGGACAGGCGTCTGTCCCTGTTGTGGACGGGGGTGTTACTCTGTTGTGGATGGGGGCGTTACTCTGTTGTGGACGGGGGCGTTACTCTGTTGTGGATGGGGGCGTTACTCTGTTGTGGATGGGGGCGTTACTCTGTTGTGGACGGGGGCGTTACTCTGCTGTGTTGTGTTTGGTTGGTCAGGCTGATGGCGGTGGAGGAGGAGCTAAAGAGGGACCACGCCGAGATGCAGGCGGTGATCGAAGCCAAACAGAAGATCATCGACGCTCAGGTACGTGACGGGCGTTAACCTCTGTTATTGATGGTCCCTTCCTGCCTGTCGGCGCCACATTGTCCATCGGCACCGTCATTCCCAAACTGAAGCGAAGGAAAGGCAGCAGGTGGTCGACACAGGTTCAGCTTGAACCTGGGCTTAGTTTCATGAAGGTGTTTGAGCTGAACCTGGTGACCCCCCCCCCCCCCTCCCCAGTTTAGATGAATAAGTGTGGAGCCTCTGGACTAAATATTTCTGCCTTTATTAAATTACATGGTTACATGTGATGTTTGGTTTGTGTGTGTTAACATCTGGATGTAAATGTGTGAACTGTTCCAGATGCTGGGTGTAGTCTAATCTGATCTAATAAAATCTACGGCGATTCAGTTAAATTTCAGATACAATTGTATTTATTTCGCGCCTCCTCTTAACTAAAGTTCTCTGATGACCCTTTCCATTTAGAGCTGGGGTAAACCAGACTGTTAAACCAATTCACACCAACAGAACCCAGACAGAGGAAGGAAAAACCACCTTGAACAGGTAGAAACCTGGAGCAGATCCAGACTGTGGAGGATGGATGTCTTTAGGGGGCGGGGGGGGTATCTGCTCCAGTTTTCAGATAAACCAGTTGAACAGTAGATGCAGTTTGTAGATGTAGTGGTTCAGTGTCAGTGCAATGGCGTCGGGGGGGCATGGCCAGTGTGACGTGCACGGTCATTGGTTGGGGGCGTGGTCTCTGATCTGAACTGAACCCCTGTTAGCGGCAGCAGCCATCACTTCATCATCTCATCATCTCTTCACTGATTTCAGGTCAGTAATGGATGTGAATATAACCAACCAGGTAACTGTAGCCCCGCCCTCTCTCCCCTCCCCCTCCCCAACCACCCTTACACCCCACCCCCCCACGCTCTTTTTAGAAAACCACTGCCAACGAGCACCAACACACATCAGACCTGCTCAGCCTGAAGGAAGTCCATCCAGGAACAGTCAGTGTGGTGGTGTGTCTACTAGGGGGGTCAGAGGGTTAACAAACGGGGGAGGGGGCATGGGGGGACTGTCGGACTCACATCCACAGCGTTAACATGTTTGGATTGAAGGTCAAGTCCAAAGACCAGATCCACGACAGTATCTGGAACTGTGACGTCTACACGTGGTTTCTGACCAGCTGTAGTTTGTCACCACGCTGCCTTTATGGAGCCAGAAGTGACCATATTTGGACAAAAGGGGCGAAGCTACATGAGCGAATGCTAAATGCTAGTTTACTGACCTGGTAAAATAGTCCATTTCATCAAATACAGAATCATGTTAGTGGAAAAACCTGTTTTATTCAAGAAACAGAAGCTGTGAAAGTCCAGTCCCACCCAGAGTCCAGTCCCACCCAGAGTCCAGTCCCATTCAGAGTCCAGTCCCATTCAGAGTCCAGTCCCACCCAGAGTCCAGTCCCATTCAGAGTCCAGTCCCACCCAGAGTCCAGTCCCACCCAGAGTCCAGTCCCACCCAGAGTCCAGTCCCACCCAGAGTCCAGTCCCATTCAGAGTCCAGTCCCACCCAGAGTCCAGTCCCACCCAGAGTCCAGTTTAGTCTAATCTAGTCTAGTCCAGTGTAATCCAGTCCAGTCTAATCCAGTCCAGTTTAGTTTAATCTAGTCTAATCTAGTCCAGTCCAGTCCAGTCTAGTCTGAACCCCTCCCAGTTGTTTTCCGGTGCTCCAGGTTTTGTGGGCGTGGCTGCTGGTTGGTGTGTGTTGAGCTCAGAGCTGTTTTACTTTCTGTTTGGCTGCAGACTCCGCCCCCTCACCTCACCCCGCCCCCCTGCCCCGCCCCCTGCCTCCAGCGGACTGGAGTTGACGTTCAGACTGACTTCAGATCAGCACAGCTTCACTCTCCTGTGTTCCTTTGGTTTGTGCCGTTCTGTTTTAGCTTCTGGGCTGGTTCTGTTCGGCTGCTGCCCTCCAACACACCCCCGCCGTCCGTCTGACGGGTCCAAAAAACGCATCGCAGCCGCTTTAAAGACTGAAACCACGGCCCCGAGTGTGGGCGTCTGCTCCGAAATCGCTTATGACGACTGTAAATTAAAACACTGGACGTGACAACACTTGTTCGAGCTGCGCTGTGTTTTTAACCCGATAGATCTGCACGTTCTCACACTCACTCTGACTTCCTGTCCCGCCCCCCTCTTGTCTTTGTCCAATCAGGAGAAGCGGATCGGCTCCCTGGACGCGGCGAACTCGCGGCTGATGGCGGCGCTGACGCAGGTGAAGGAGCGTTACAACGCACCGAACCTGCGCAACGGCCTGTCACCGAGCAACCCCACCAAACTGTCCATCACTGAGAACGGAGAGTTCAAGAACAGCAGCTGCTGATAGGAGGCGGGGCTTACAGGGACTGACCCCGCCCACAGCTGCTCTTTGGACAAATGAGAGGATTGAAGAGAATCTATGAACACGCCTGTAAATACTGACGTGTGTGAGCGTGTGGTCACAGAAGCACAGACGAAAAAACCAAAAACTCCATGCAGTTTTCTAACTGACTTTTTTATCGATTTTATTTCCAATGTTTGTTTTGTTTGTTTGTTTTTTGAGATGAGTTTGTTTTTTCCCAAATGGAGCGATTTTAACCAGACTTTGTCCTTTTGTGTTTTGGTTCATGATGTTTTAATTTATTGCTCCACTTCTTCCTGTTGCTGATCTACTGAACGACTCCAGCCTGATCAGGGTCAAAGGTCACTCACCTGTCTGCTGTCCCATGTTGAGAATAAAAGCTGCCTGTGAGTCTGTGTGGTTTTTGGCTTCTGTTAAACGTCCAAGAAGGTTCTGGAAAGTAAGGGTGTATTCCCACCAGGAAAGTCCAACAGTCCACTTGCTTTGGGCCGGACCAAATGTGTTTTTTCTCTTTTTTTTTTTTGGTGTGGTTCGCTTTCATATTGTACATTTTTGTAAGTGGACCAAAATCTGTAAACAAAACCACATGTGCTGAGGTCGCTCATCCATTGGACAGAAATGAGCAGTGTCGATTAAAGCGCTCAGTCCAAAGTGAAAGGACAGAATCATGGACATTTTGCTGTTTTTGTTATCGTCAGTGATATGGTTTTCACAGATGCAGACGTTTGCACAAGTGTTTGAGCAGCAAGAGCGTTTGATGCAACGTCAAGTTTTCAATATTGTAGAATGCATTTCTCAGCGACAAAGACACGGGGCCAGACGGCTATGGAGGACAGCGCTCATGCACATCATGTTGTGACCGTCGCTCTTATTCACGCAGACGTAACGGGTCTGAAGTTGGAGTTCTGCTAGTATACCCAAAGACTGTTAAAAAGCATTAGTGCTCCGTACTGCTGACCTGTGTGTACCTGTCCTGTATCACCGTTCAGTTTAGCCAGGGACAGAATTCCTTAACGTGGGTAAAGTTTGCTGGTGCTGATGAAGTTGTTTATTATTTTTCTTTTCAAGCACAAACAGAAAAATCTAACTGGAGTTCTGAAAATGAAATGTCCGCATGTTACAGTTTTGCGTAAGCACTGAATCCAGCCCAAACCCACACTGAAGCTCAGATACCAGGAACAGAAACCAAACTGATGCTGGCTTTGACCTCTGCCTTTCTACAGTGACATTATGAACTAATAATGCACCATTTACACAAGAGTAAAAATACCAAATATCAGAAATACCCTTAGGAAAAAGTAGTACAGAGTACTGCAAGAATCTTATTGTATTTTGGGACACTTTATTCTCATAATATTATAGAAATACTACTAAAAAAAACAACTGTGTCGGATCGGGTCTGGTCTGCTTTCACACCTCAAACGAACCACACCAGGGTCCATATGGAACCGCGCCCAGACCACCTTCAGCTGGGTCTGGGTTCGCTTGTTTGGTCCGGAACAGAGTTCGGTGGTTTTATTCACACCAGCCCAAAAGGTCTGAACCAAGGGAGCAAACGAACTCTGGTCCATTTTAAATGAACCAAACAAGTCAGGTGTGAATACACTCTAAGACCTCTGGACCAGGACCATCGTCCAGACCTGGAGATGCTCTGACCCCGCCCCCTGTCAGAGGTCACCACCTTATGTCTGTCTAGTGACTTGCTGCCTTATGAATCACCTACGTTTTGCAGAACCTGTAATTATCTAGAACACAGTTTTCATTCACAGGATAATCTGAGTGTTTATCCACCAGAGGGCGCCAACGAGCCTCAGAATGAAAATGTGTTCTCAAAAGCAGGCATGATGACCAAACTGACCAGGACTGGACACAGAATAATAATAATAATAATAACTTTATTTATATAGTACCCTTAAAAACTAAGTTTACAAAGTGCTTTGACAGACAACGCAGAAGTGCACAGCAGCAGAATAAAAACATAGAAAATAACAAAAGAAATAAGTACAGTAAAGATGAAATCATGACTAACTTTGAATGTGTCGTGGTGGAGAGGGCAGAAATAACAACATGATGGTGTCAAATGTGAAATGAAGGAGTGGAATAAAACAATGTATGTCAATATAAATGAATAACCAAAACAGGGTCAAATTAAATATTCAATATTAAAAACATTAAAAAGAGACAATCTCACATGAAGACAAGTCTAAAAATGCATTTTATATAACTTTATTTATTTAAATAAAATGTGGGTTTTTTAATTAAAATTAGATCAGTGACAGTATAAAAAATTCATGAACAGTATTAACAAGAAAAGCACTCGGACCTCTGCCAAAATGTAATCATTTCTTCCTTGTGCCAGTATCAACATTTGCTGAAAATTTCATGACAATCCGTCCATAACTTTTTGAGTTATCTTGCTAACAGACAAACACACAAAGCAAAACGGTCACAATACCTCCTGGCAGAGGGAATAAATATGTGTGATGTCAAAATAAGAACATTACACCTGCACTCATGTACATGTACACATAAAAAACAAAAAAAAAGAAAAACGGGGGTCTGCCTCCTTTTATAAGATTAAAGAAATCCATAAAGGGCTGCCAGATTAAATGAAATACCTTTACATTGTCTTTGAGTGAAAATTAGATTTTCTCCAAATGTAAGAGTTGCATAATGTCTTTGAACAGAACTTGATGAGTCGGAGGGTTTTTGTTCTTCCTGTTTATAACAAAATAAAATGTCTGGCCAATAATGTCACAAATTTCAAACCAACCCTCTGTTTAGTAAGGTTATTATCATTAACAAAAACTAACAAAATGACGAAAACTAGAACTGTAAAAACATTATTGTTAACTGAAATAAATAAAAAATAAAATTAAACAAAAAAATGATAACTAACTGAAACTGTTGTGTGTTTACAAAACCAAAATGGAATAAAATTATGGATAAAATTCCCTTCGTTTTCGTTTTTGTCAATGTTGGATTGATATAAAATCAATTTATTTCGCTCTAGTAATTTTATCTAGCGGCACCATACGACACTTAACGGTCCGTCACTTGTGGTTTCCAGTCGTCTTCT